>NC_140180.1:96045630-96113130 GCF_963971535.1 Notolepis coatsorum
GACAAAAAGGGCTTTCTCTTAGGGCCATTTGAGACCTTTTCGGGCAAGACATGAATATAGACAATATATTATAATATAATATTAATTATATACGTTTTATTGGGATGGTTCGTGAATCCCAAAATCGACCCGAAAAGGTCTCAAATGGCCCTAAGAGAAAGCCCTTTTTGTTGTAAGTCCTTGGTGAATGAGACCCGTTTAAAGTGAGTGTGTGTAGATGGATGGGTTGATGATACATAGTCATTGAGCATCCTTATGGCCTGGGGATATAGAAGCTCCTTCTGAGTCTCTCTGTACTGGCCATGAGACTCCGGTAGCGCTTGCCTGACTGCAAAGTGCAAAGAGGCAGTTGTTTTGGTGACTAGAGTCTTTGGCTATTCTCTTAGCCTTGGCACTTGGTGTAAATGTCCTGGAGAGTGGGAAGCCCACCTCCAATTGTGAGTTTGGCTCAACGGGCCACTCTCTGCAATCTGCTGCGATTGTGTGCGGTGCTATTCCCAAACCAGGATCGGTGGACTCCAAGGTACTTGAAACCGTTCACTCTCTCGACTGGTAGACCCTCATGTTCAAGAATTCAAAACAGAGGAGCGGCTGGGTAGCGCAGTGGACTAAGCACTCGCCTACCACCGCAGAGACTCTGGCATCGAATCCAGCTGTCAGTTTTACCTCCGGCATGGTCAGTCGTCCCTACTAACATAATGAAAGTGTTAGCGGGTGGGGCGGGGTATGTGTCCTGGTCACTGTAAACTGCGACTCCTACTGGTCGGTCGGGGCGCCTGTTCAGCAGGGAGGGGATCTGGGGGTAATAGTGTGAACCTCTGCACGCGTTACGTTCCCCCAGTGAAACTCCTCGCTGTCAGGTGAAAAGAAGAGGCTGGCGACTCCACATGTATCGGAGGAGGCATGAGATAGTCTACACCCTTCCCAGACCGACAGTGGGGCAATGCGCACAACAACCAGGAAGGGAATTGGCATAACTACTAAATTGCGGGAAGGGAGAAAAATACAGAAAGCCCCCAGAAATAGCGTGTTCATGCCTTCCTGTAGAGGGGGCAGTTGAAATAGCCTCTAGCCTGTAGATTAAACCTCACATAAATTATAGAATGTGACTGTAATGAATACATTTGTCTCTTATGTAACTGTTTAATGTCAAGCAGCAATGTATTGGAAGCAAGGTTTCTCCCCATTTCCACAACAATAAGGTGACACATTTCCCTTCCCATCTTTCTCGCTCTCTAGCACCTTTCATATATAGATTGCAGCTCAAGTGCTTCACAGCAAATAGTATACAATTAACATAGGCATACAATTAGCATACAGTTGACAGAATAAAAGCAATGCATGACGTGATAAGAATAGGTATAAAAGACAATAAAAGTAGTGCAATGTAGAACGTGCAGACATAAGAATAGGCATAAAATAAGTACACCCCCTGATAAAGCATGTCATGACCGAAGGAAAACACAAACAGCCCGAATACACCTGGAGAGAGTGAGAGAGAGAGAGAGAGAGAGAGAGAGAGAGAGAGAGAGAGAGAGAGAGAGAGAGAGAGAGAGAGAGAGAGAGAGAGAGAGAGAGAGAGAGAGAGAGATTTGCATGATTTGTAGCTTAGTTGCCCTTTCACCTCATCTCCCTCAGAAATGGACCCCTTCCCCATTACAATATGAGGTATTTTTAATTAGCGGAAATATTTCAAACAGCTTCCTCATAAGCGGTTAATTAATAACATCAACAATGCAGAGATGTGAATCTGCAGAGATTCTTAGCCAATGAAGGATAACATTGTCTGCAGTTATTCAGCCAGATGGAACACAATGTATCATTTATTTATTTATTTATTTAAAGGCAGAATATAACAAGTGAAAATATAGCCACAGCGGTGCAGGAACAAAAAAGTCCAAGATGGCGGAAAAGCCAAGATGGTGCACTTATAGGTCCAAGTAGCAACTTTGTTCATAATGAGGAAATACTTCACTGTACCAAGTTTCACCTCTCTGTTGTACATGATATATGACCGTTTGAATTTGCAATTTTCAATGCTTGTTATAGCGCCCCCCGTGAGGGTTGTTTGTAGCAAACACACAACATAACAAATAAGAAACAATGGACCTCGTTGCAGAGCCTTCCGACAAAGAGGATGTTTATAGAACCCTTGGCATCCATCTTAGGTCCATCCATCTCCGGCCATGAGGGAGAGCAGCTTCTCCAGCTGTAGAGAAGAGTGCACCCTGCGCTGTAACACGTTTATCCACTAAAGCGATCTTCAATGTCCATTTCCACTAAATGAGATGATAGCGAAGTAGCCTATCTGCTATGAATCTCTATCCAGGTGGCAGTTTTAGAGTTAATTTGGGCTCCTCTGCTGTGGAAGGCATTAACACGCCATCCTTTATGGCTAAGAGCCTGTGCAGAGTGTAGGACATGTCTGCACGTTTACGTTGCACTACTTTTATTGTCTTTTATACCTATTCGTATATGTCTGCAATTTATGCCTTGTTTTTTTAATTCTGTCAACTATTATGCTGATTTTATGCACATGTTAATTTTATACTAATTGCTGTGGGGCACTCTGGACTGCGGTCCATGTATGAAAAGTGCTATATAGGTTATTCATATTTATTATTAATATATTGTCAAAAGAAATATGCATTTAAATGTCTGTAAGTCTCTCACGACATTGAAAATGAGTGTGTTTCGAGAATAAATAAAGGTTTGAATTGAATTGATTACAACAACTTATATTATATATACAAATAAATGTACATATAATAATAGTATCATATATTATATTATATAATAATAAGGGAAGCGGAAGAGAGGAAGGCCCAAAAACAGCTTGAGGTGGGGCACTGAGGCAGAGCTGAAGAGACATGGTACCAGCTGGGGAGAGGCGGAGAAGACAGCCCAAAGCCGTGCTGGATGGAGAAGAGTCGTCAATGGCCTATGCTCCGCTTGGAGTTAATGGGCTCTTCAGAAGATATAATAATATATAAAGATGATATATATATATATATTAGGGGTGTAACGGTACACAAAAACCACGGTACGGTACGTACCTCGGTTTTGAAGTCAAGGTTCGGTACTGTACAGGTTTTCGGTACAGTGGGGGAAAGTTTGGCTTTCCATGTTCCACTCAGGGGTGATGTAGTGTGCAGTAACTAATTGTACTTGTAGGGCTGTCAACGAATATTCTATATTAAAATTAATAATCGACTTAATCTCTCCATGTTATGTGAGCGTCATACTCCTCCAAGTACAGCAATCTTTCCGTACTCAGATACGGCTTCTCACTCCGTTTCCTCTGGCTCCTCTGCAGCGGAGGATATTAAGACTCCATCCCTTATCGCCAAGCGTCTGCAGAGCCATCCGTGTATTGATTACCACACATTCAATTGTGGTTTACATTTTTTTTTATCTCTCTTTACTATTAATATTTTTACATTTTGCTATTTTATCTTTCATGCTGTCGTGAAATATTTAAATATACCTATTTAATGGAAAAGGACAAACATTTGTTGATTTAAATGACTGGCCACGACTTGTCAGGACAGTATGAACTAAGCGAGCAGAGAGGGTTGAAGGTCTAGAGTAAGGTTTCTCAACAGGGGTGGTACCCCCCTTCCCCCTCCCCAGGGTGTTAGGGGGTGCTGGGTGCAGAATTATTGAAAAGATGGGTGTTGAGAGGCTAGTTTATTTGATTTATTATCATTGTTTTAATATCAGGGCAACAACTTGACTGGAACCAGAGAGGAGCCTACACGCAGTGAAGCACAATCAAAATCCAAAATTCCACATCAGAAACAGAGAAAGATTACTTTTTAGCAAAGAAAATGTTTACTTTTTGTAATGTTTTGAATTTATACACTCGGTTGTAAAAAGTCAAATGAGTAGAAATCTGAATCTGGAAAAACTTTATTTGAGAAAAATATTTTATTAGACCCTACCTATTGTTAGAAGTCCTCATTTGACACACTGATATGCTTAATTGATACAACAACCTAAGCCAAATATAAACTGTAAAGGCTGAGAACTTCATAGATTCCATGATAAATGGAACATAATCATAAACATCAACATTGAGAGCGGGAAATGTAATTCCCATTGGGTGTAGGGGGTTGAGGGGGCGTTATTGTACCTGGTTGTATTTCTTGGGCGTTGACCCAACTAGGGATGCTCGATATTGGCTTTTTTACCGATACCGATATTCCGATATTGTCCAACTCTTAATTTCCGATACCGATATCAACCGATACCGATATATGCAGGGTTTCCCCGTCCAAAAAACGGAATAATTTCAGGTAACTAATAATTTCACTGGATATATATATAACAAATATTGCTATTGTTTTTTTTTTTTAACCGATACCGATATTTTCCGATATCACATTTTACTGCCGATATCGGCCGATAATATCGGTCGGCCGATAATATCGGACATCCCTAGACCCAACCCATTTTGGGGATTTCCAAAATGGGTTGCAGGTCCTACACCTAGTTAGTAAGTGGATCCCCACAGGGAAAGAGATCCTCAATACATTGACCTCTAAAGGTCATGTTAAAGCGATATGTGGTCCAGTTAGGCTGGCTCTGAAGTCGGCAAATTCAATTTATACCATTTATACCTAAATCTTTTTCTTCAATGTAACTGAAGTAATTGGTGGTTTTAGATACATGTACTGTAGGAGTAAAATGTAAAATATTTATTTGACATGTAGTCCAAAGTTCCATAAAATGAAAATGCTCAAGTAAAGTACTCAAAATGTAACTTCAGTATAGTACTTGAGTAAAAATACTCCGGCTGCAAGCTAGCCTAGCTTAGAACAAATTAATGGAAGGTGTTTTTGGCCAAGAGCTAGGCTAGCTGGTCCATATCCGCTTCCATTCATTTGTGCTAAGCTAGGCTAACTCACAGCCGGGTAGTTACTATATCTTTTTGTGAGACTCTGCAGAAGACAGTAAGCAACATTTCCCACGATGTTGGCGTGTTCCTTTAATTCATTTCCACCGCTGGTGGAGGGCTAGTGTGCGTGTGTGTGCGTGTGCGTGTGTACACATTATTGACAAATCTCAATTGCTTTGTGCACCACGGGCCAAAAGGTAGAACAAGACATCCTCTAAATCGCATAAGCATGACGTGCAGCGTTCGCTCCCCGTTGGCATATCAATGATCCACGTCCTACAGATCTGTCTCTGGGAAACAGACTAACGGTCTTTATTGGGTCGGACTCTGCTGACTCACACACCGCCGTGTTCATTATCTGCTTTGAATTTATAGACACTACTTCAAAATGTTTTCTGTGCATCCTGGCTTTTATGGCCGTGTTTTTACTGCCTCGGGGCTTGTAATTTAAGTGGAACTGGATTTAAATGGACAGGGTTTATAGCCGGGCACAACAGACAAAAGAAGTTAATAAATTTCAGTTTGTGTTGGTATTGTTGCGATGTGAGCCGTTTTGCCTTCCTTTGAAGCCGTTTTCTCAGACGCATGTTTTCTCAGGCAGCGTTGAAGAAGCTGATATCAGGGGTTTTGCACCTCTGTCTACCCAACCTGCATACTTTTTTCCCCTTCATGATGTTTGATGTTACGAAAATAACAACATATTCCGTCAGAATACATAAATAGTTTTTTCGAACGTACAAACCACCACAATGTCCATTTTCCTGCGGATATTGATGTGCCCGGTGTGCAGCCTGCTCTCCTCGGGTTGGGGGCCCCACAGGAGAGAGAGGACGTTTTAATGAGCCTGGATCCTCCAGGGCGAGAGACTCAATTTCACATTGGTTTCCAGGCTGGGAGGAGGGGGCGGGTTGAGAACCCCTGGCGTGTGCGCTGGGCTTTTTCATATTCATGTACAGCTTCACAGTTCCTCTCCATGCTTGGTTTAATATGCTGCTAGAGCTGCTCTCTTCACTCAACAGAGGTCTGTTTTATGAGTACCAACAACAACAACAACACCACAATTCCCACAAAGATCGTGGTCAGCTTTCATGTGACGTTACACTCCCAAAACAAAGGGATGATTAATCTTTCTGCAGTCTCTTAGCATGAGCCACTCTTTGTTTGGAAGTCGCTTTTGCTTACATCGCATAAAGCTGTATTCCCATTGGGAGTAGTGCTTTGTGAGGTCAGCGGCAACCAAGGTCAAAGTTGAAATAACTTTTCAGCCTTGAGTGCAGCGCTCGGTGGCAGTTTCGAACAGTGCGCCTTAAGAGTCCCTACAGACTTGTGGCTGTACTAATGTAGGAGAAAGTGTTGGCTCTAATGGTTATTATTCCAAACTTGAAACCAGATATCCAGTAATTTCAGTGATTTACTCACAGTTTATCGTGTCCCCAATGTTCCCAAACGTTCATTAGCAGATGTTAATGTGCAACCGCCTGACACTGGGTGACGAGGTATGTGATGTAAATCCCAGAGGCTGCCATCTTTAACCACTTATGCATCGGGCAAAAATGGGGCTTGTTTTCCATAACACGCCTGCCGATTGCATACCCAAAGTAATTTGCGATTTATTATACTTTATACTTACACATACATCACTCTGAGTGCCAATGAAAGAGATTTACAGAGGTTTGAACACACTGAAGTAAAAGTTTTAATCACATTTCTGTTTACTTGTTGCCAGATGCCTGTTTTTGAGCTCCAGTTGAGAGATAGGAGCTGGAAAACATAACGGTTCCATAGCCTGAAGTCTTATCTAGTACAGGTCCAAAGATGATAACAATCCCACGGAAAACTAGTGTTTTACAAAGGTTTTTGTAATGTGTGTACTGACGTTAATTTGGGCTGTCGGATGCCTAAAGGCCAACTTGCAGGTTGTATTTTTGTTCAATAAACTATGTGACTAGGCCAACGCTGACTTTCATGAAGAGGGAAATTTTTTTTTCGAAATTGACCCAGTTTTAGCGTTTTTATCAAACATTTTGTCGACCAAACCACAAGCTCCACGCACATGCATATTTTAATCCATGGATCAATAACGTGCGTGTGTCATCTTAATGCTGACGTCACGTCAGGTGCAGGGCAGCGAGGGGCTCTGAGAGTCACACACAGCTAGTGGCAGGAAGCAGAGCCTTGCTACTACTAGCCAAGGAGTGATGAATGAACATGTATCTGTTTCACCTAACACTATTGCTCCGTGATCATAGCCATCCATCTCTAAAGCTAACCACTATTTGTAAAAGCCACAACCACGTTACCATATTTGTAATAATGTAAATCATTGTGTCATTGTACATATTGTGTATACAACGTTAGAAGCTAACGTAGCTTAGCTTGGCAGCTATTGTGCTAACAACATACCGCAACGTCTAGCTTGTTAGCCGGCATGAATGCCCGATTTAAAATGGTTCTCTCCTCTTTGTATACCTTTGTCCTTACAAGTATTCTGCCAGGGAACTTATGGACACGACGATAGTAGTAGTTATAAGGTGTTTGAGCTTGTAACATTAGTTAGCTCATAGCTATCGTGGTAGCCAGTTTTGTCGAACGTCACGGCCGTGCTAGCGTCTGATAAGCTTTTTGACTTGCTCCGTGCATGTTATTCGTGCGTGGACCTTTTTAACCCTTTCTGAGTGGCATTTCCGGCGTCAAATGAAAAAAAACATTTAATTAGATACCAATGATGTAAACTACCCATAATTGCAGAGTAGGGTTTAACCTGCAAGTTGGCCTTTAAGAGGTTAAGCAGATTCTTCATTATGGATACACTATTTCTGTCTCCTCTGCCCCCCTGATGATGTAGGTCTCACGTCTGAACGTGTCGGATTGGTCAATACTTGATGCTGGTCGCAAGTGATCAAACGTGTCGCCTTTAGCCCCGAATATGACCCACAATGCAAGGCCCATGCACACCCTATTACTCCCTCACATGAACGGGACCCTTTATATAAAGGGAAGTAGCATGAGCTTAAATGTCACAACGTGTTAATTCGATTTTTAGGGCTTAACGTTCAGGGCTTGACTGAAAAGAAGATGTGATTCAGCCTATACGGTTTATTTTGATGAAGTAGTCAAGGTCCCTACACTTTCAAGTTCCCCTGGCCTAATATTCCCTCATCCCAAATTTACCTCAGCACAGTGCTCCCTCAACCCAATATTCCCTTATCCCAAAGGTTCCTCAACCCAAAGTTCCCTCAGCACAGTGCTCCCTCAACCCAATATCCCCTTATCCCAATGTTTCCTCAACCAAAAGTTCCCTCAACCCAATACCCCCTTATCACAAAGTGTCCTCAACCCAAAGTTACCTCAGTCCTGGCCTCCAACTCTCTCCCAGAGCTATAGAAACCCGAGAAAATAGTCTCCGATATTCATTGTCATTGTGACCTGCATATTTTTAGATGTGAAGACAATGTCATTCACTCACTCACTCACTCACAGTCAGCTGCTCTGAGCTTATTTTAAGCTTCACATCTATGACACTGTGTCCTTGTTTCATTCCATTAGATATCCTACCGGAAAAAGACGGTAACACTGTGTTCCTTCTGGCCCCTCTAGAGTTGAGTAGATACATAACACGCTGTCCTTCACTGGCTTGAGCGTCTCTGCTGACGAATAGTCCTGTATTACCACCGGGATCGCATTATCGATGGCCAAAAGCGGGGAAAAGCGGCCCGGTTTCATCCGTCGCCTCTGAGGAAGAGTGAGTAGCAGGGAGGAACAGTGGAGAGCGGGTAGATCGAGTCAAATCCCCACATGGAGCCACACGGCGGTGCTAAAAAAACAAGTCAAGTGTTCCTTCAATCATCACTTTGGGGAAACACAGGCATCATAGCAGCATGGGGGAGGGGAGGTACAGGCGGGGGAAATTATAGATAATAGAAAGTTAATATAAATATAAAAAATATATATAAAATACAAAATAATAATATATAATATAAAAATATAAATCATAATATAATGTACAAATATAAATGATAAGATAATCAACATAATAATAATAGAATGGCAGTATATTCTTTCGATAATAGTATACCAGCATCTGTGGTTAATTTCTAATTACTAATACAGTGTTTAGTATAAGAGTCAGTTCTCAAGTTCTCCGGCCATTAGTTCTCCAGCAATTGGCAGCAGTCCATGCCCACGGTTGTGGAGCAGTGGCGTCGTTAGCCCTGGGCTTCCGGGGCGCGTGTTGCTTTCTAACAGCGGAGGAGTGCAAGAATGTCACAATTTGACCATGTGACCGCGGGAGAGCGGCAGTGCGGAAATAGGCTGTCTATTGCCATTATCTAAGACAAACGCTAACCTTAACCAGCTCCTTAACAGCGCCTAAACTTAACCGTTCTAACCTTAACCAACTCCGAAACAATGCCTAACCTTAACCTTAACCTTAACCATGCCTAACCTTAACCTTAACCATAGAAAGAATATTGCCATTCTCTAAGACAAACTCTAACCTTAACCAGCTCCTTAACAGCGCCTAAACTTAACCGTTCTAACCTTAACCAACTCCGAAACAATGCCTAACCTTAACCTTAACCTTAACCATGCCTAACCTTAACCGGCGAAAGAATACACGTTAAAAAAAAAAAAAATTGATGGGATTCGAACTTGTCAACAACGGACCGCAGGACCGCTGCGCTGCCAGGTGAGCTGAGCTTCGAATGAAAATCATGGCGGATTAGGGCGGTTACATAATGCCGCAAGCTCTGCCGCTCCGCTCCGCGGCAGAGCTCCGCTCTGCGGTTGCCGCGCCTGCCGCGGGGCGTGTCGCAGCCAATCAGGGAAAACGCGGAAGCAACGGCAGCACTGCTCCGCTGTTATTAAGCAATAGGCTTCCGGGGCTTTAGCCCCGGATGTTTTTCTCCTAGCCCCGGACATAAAAAAAAAGAAAAAAAAATTGGTTAAATTTTTTTTTTTATGTCAGCATCCCCATTGTCTGTGCTGAATGTTTGTTAGTGTTTGGTATTTTTTGTTGGTTTTTAGTACTTTTAAACATCCATTTTTAGTAAGTGAAATAATTTTTTCATTCACCGATTTGTGGACTTTTTTTTTAGTGTCCTGAAAGGCACCTCATAAATCAAATGCATTATTATTATTATTATTATCATCCAGGAGGGAAAAGACACTTAGTAGGATAGTAGGGACTGCGATCAACTGTGATCTCCTCTGGCAATAGTTGGATATTGTAATGTGTGGCAAGGGGTTGCAGCAATTCCACTGAGAGAAACTGGTCTGAGGCTGGATAACATGCCTGTATGCCTCTCATAAGTTATTCTCCAACTCATGAGAACCTGCTCTCAAGCTCTTGCAGCATTCTGTCGACGACTGGATAGAACAGTTTCTGTCTCAGCTGATCTCCTGAGCTGAGGTCTGAGCTTGTGCCACAAGATGACTCAACTACATACTCATCCATCCTTTTCTGCTTCCTCCTTTGGCTGGTAGTATGTTCCTCAATCCAAAGGCCATTACATATGTATATAATGAAACACACAATACAGTTTTTTTTCGATTGCTTAAGCATAATTTTGAAAACGGGGCCCGGTGTTTCAAAACACACAATTAGCACAACCACACACAATTATCAGAACACCTCAGATCCTTTGCTAAATTAAACACTTGTCAAAACCATACACTAATTTATAAAAACTACATTTTGTTACCATATGAAACACAGGTTTCATATGACTTAATTCTGTTTGAACCAGTTACACACACTGCTGTGCTTAAAGGATAACTCCACTTTTTTTTTAAATTAGCTTATTTAACATCTTCCCTGGAGTTAGACAAGAAGATGCATACCTTTTTTGTCTCTGTGCGTGCATTTTAGCTTTGGGAATAGACGCTCCGTTAGCATAGCTTAGCTTCATCACTGGAAGTGGGGGAGGACAGTAGCCTTACAGTGCCTTACAGTGTATTGCAAGGTCTGACATTGACCAAACTTGATATGCATGACCTTGGTGGGCTCTAGGTCAACTCCTGAAAAGGGGGTCAATGTCAGACCTTGCAATCAAAAGTTAGGGGCGCACTGAAATTATGGCAAGGGTTATTAGCCCCCTAACTTTTGATTGCAAAGTCTGACATTGACCCCCTTTTCAGGAGTTGACCTAGAGCCCACCAAGGTCATGCATATCAAGTTTGGTCAATGTCAGACCTTGCAATACACTGTAAGGCACTGTAAGGCTACTGTCCTCCCCCACTTCCAGTGATGAAGCTAAGCTATGCTAACGGAGCGTCTATTCCCAAAGCTAAAATGCACGCACAGAGACAAAAAAGGTATGCATCTTCTTGTCTAACTCCAGGGAAGATGTTAAATAAGCTAATTTAAAAAAAAAGTGGAGTTATCCTTTAAACTAAAACACATTTAGCAATTCTACTTCTCAGTGATTAGAGTACTGTAAGTGAAGTACGCAGAGAATGTGCAAATATACAATAAATTCACCAAACACTACACAAGACCAATGCTGTAGAGACTGATGAAAATATGCAAAAAGTGTGAGGCTGACATTGTGCTTATAGGGGTGCAAATCTGGGCCTATGTTTTGCTCCTTGAGTGTAAGGTTTTGATAATTGTGTAATACTTTTGATTTGCGTGTTTATGCAATTGAAGAAAACTGTAAAGACTAGAGATTAACTGTTTATTTCTTTTGTACATGTTTGTTTGTTTGTTTATTTGCTTATGTGTATGATTCTTAACTGTGTTTTTATTTTGTTATTGTTGTATATGTGTGTATGTATGTACAGTATATGTATATATATTATATATATATATATATATGTGTATATATGTATATTTGTACTCCTGTTGGGGCCTCTTGGACCAGATCAATGTTTTTTCTGGCTAAATAAAGGTTAAATAAATAAATAAGAAACTGATGATTTGGTCCTGTTAACTTTGAATTTTCTATGGGGACTGCCCAGATCCCTCTCATGGACATGGACCTCACTTTGAGAACCTCTAATGATTCTAGTTCTTCAGTATTCATCTCTAATTACTCTAAAATTGCATATTTCTGTGTTTAAAAAAATAAATAAATAAAAGGGGGGGGGGGGGGGGGGACCCCTCCACCCCCCCGGGCTGAAGCCCCCAATGTTTTCTAACCCTAAAAACGCCCCTGTTGTGGAGCCTGATGGCTACTGGCCTGAAGGACTGGTCAGGGTGATCTGTGGCGTCTGCTCACCTTTCTCCCCTCCCCTCTCATGGGGCACGGACGCCAATCCGAGAGCAGCATCGGTGATGATTCATTTGACTGTTTCTGAATGCGAGAGGCATGCCCCCCTACACTCTCTTCACGCAAATCTCTTTCTCTGGAAAGGGTGGACATTTATTCTATCACATCAAACATTGGTGTGACTCTGGCTTTGGATCCTTACATACACACATTTAATGTATGTAAGTATACATACTTACCTAATCATGGGGCGCCAGGGTGGCACACCATGTAACGCACTGCAGTGCTGCGCGGTCGACCCGGGTTCGACTCCTGAACCCGATGTACATTTGTCGCATGTCCTTCCCCCATATCTTCTACCGACCTTCCTCTCTCTGCCGGTCCTCACCTGGAAAAAGCTGTAAAAATGCTAAAATAAATATTTAAAAAAATAAATACTTACCTAATCATAGCATATATTTCGATGAAAGCGTCTATTGTAACTATATTTATTGTAATGCAAATATAACTGAGAGGGCATACATCTGCACCTTGACTTATTTACACTGCCTACTTGCTCATATGCACATACTCAGAGTTAATTAATTATATTGTTATATTGTTTACACTGCTTATTTAAATTAGTATTTTTACTGTGTATGTTTACTTTCCCACTATACTATAATGTTATGACCTGTATCATGTCTTCTACTATCACCATGTACCTGTACCCCCCCCCCCCCCCCCCCCCCTCATGCTGCGATGATGTGTGAATTTCTCCAAGGGGATCAATAAAGGAATATCTTAACTTATCTTATTTCTGGGATGGATCTGTTGAATCTCCAGAATTGTGTCATGTAACCTCTGAAGATTGAGGTGATTTTTCTGCTACCTCCTTAATAAAAAATAATTTGATCCAAAACATTACATTTGGGTGTGTATAGGGTAACTGTCGTCACATCACACTAACACCAGGCTGTACGGGAAGTACAAGGCTGGCCTCTCTCGACTGTCGGTTTATTAGTCAATTACACAGTAAATTTCGCAGAGTAAATTTTACTCAAACTGAGTCAATTTGAGCCCAAGTGAGTAACATTTTACTCAGTTTGAGTCAAATGTACTCCGTTTGAGTAAAATTTACTCAGCGAAATTGACTGTGTAGTCCGTTTTTCTAATGCTTCCATTCTGAATGACTTATTTCCAAGAAAATGATCAATTATCATTTAAACAGGTCACCCTGCATGATTGGATGTAAATAAACTCTGTAAAATTTAATAGATGTGTCAATGAAATCAACACATCGATTACATGACAGTAAAAAAGTTAAAAGTTATAAAATACTTCAAATAGTTCATTAACCCTTTCACTGCCACACGGCAGCCGGTTAACCCTTTCACTGTGACAATACAGAAGGTTAGCCCTTTACTATCACACAACCGACGGCGATGCTCCATCATTAGCATCATTAGCTCCGCAAATGCGGAGCTAATGATGCTAATGATGGAGCATCGCCGTCGGTTGTGTGATAGTAAAGGGCTGACCTTCTGTCGTGTGGCAGTGAAAGGGTTAAAATGGCCAACCTTGTTCTGGCAGTATGACCCGGTGGGGACGTACACCAGATGATGGGTATTCAGAAAAGCTGGCTCTTCTTCCTCTGCGGGAGAAGCGACAGTATTAATAAGCTATCCGTCACGGACTCTCCGCGGAGCGCACTATCACAGCATTAATTACCCCGGGCAGAATGTTCTGGAATTTAAAGCAAGGCAATTAGCTCCCATATGCACAGCAGTCCGATGCCTCGATCCAAATGGCCTGCGCTGAGTCAAAACACCGGACACTGTCTCGCCCTGCATCGCTATCTATCTCGTTCTCCTGCTCTCTTCTCTCATCTCTCTCGCTCGCTCTCTTTCTCTCCCTTCTCCTCCCTCTCTGTGTGTCTCTCTCTCTCTCTCTCATTTTCCATAAATGGTTTAGAAATATCTTTGTGTGTGCAGCCAATTTACAGGAATATGCACACATAAAAAGAGAAAGTCATTATTTGATAATTTTTTTAATATTTGCTATGTTTTTTAATAATTGTCTCTCTCTCTCTCTCTCTCTCTCTCTCTCTCTCTCTCTCTCTCTCTCGCTCTCTCTCTCTCTCTCTCTCTCTCTCTCTCTCTCTCTCTCTCGTTGCATTCATCAAACAATGAAAGCCCCCCGACCTCCCTGTCATTCTTCCACATTAGTTAGCGGGGACATTTGCCAGTAAAATGGAACCATACGGGACGGTAATATTTACTTGTAATGACGCAGCATGCTGCCATGCGCGGAAACCAAATGATCAGTGTCACGTTTCGTGGCAGTCCCATAAATATTTCACCCTGTAAGAGCATGGATGATGTGAGGATGAAGGGAGGGGGAGACTGATGAGAGGGGGGGAATGAGAGAAGAGAGGAGCGGACCACCTGTTCTAACCAGCCTAAAGGATTTACCAGATGGCCCCGTCTTCTCCTCCTGGCTTTGTTTCTTCTATCGTGCCTCCATCGATTCCTCTTAGGTCGTTAGGAGGAGGAGGGGGGGAAGGGGGGGGGAGAAGGAGAGAGGGCGGGAGGGAAGGATGGGGGAGTGAAGGAGAGAGGGAGGGAGGGAGGGGAGGGGGGGATATAAGTAGGAGAGAGAGGAGAGAAAAAGGTAGTTGAGAGATTATGGTAGAATTGGAGTAATGAAGTGTGAAGTGAGAGAGAAAGAGGAGGACAGCTAGAGATGCGAGAGGACAAGACAAAATATATAGATCAAGAAAGAGAGATGAAAATAAATAAAGAGAAAAGAGAGAAAGAAAACATTTAGCAAAGGTAGGAGTGATATAGAGGAGAAGGAGAGAGGAGAGATAAATAAGAGGAAAAATTGTAAAGAAAAAAAAATTAAATAGAACAAGTATATGGGTGATATATAGAGAAGAGAGGGAGAGAGAGAAATAAAGAGGGGACGTGAGATGGAGACACATAGGGATGGAGAGAGTGGGAGTGAGAGAGGGAGGGCGAGAGAGATAAAGAGTGATAAATAGATTGAACAAGGAGGGAAATAGGAGTGAGCATAAAACAATATAGTATCAGTCTGCACCAGTTTATACCAGTCTGCACCAGCTTGTATGAGTCTGCACCAGATTATACCAGTCTGCACCAGTTTGTATCAGTCTGCACCAGTTTATACCAGTCTGCACCAGTTTATACCAGTCTGCACCAGTTTATACCAGTCTGCACCAGCTTGTATCAGTCTGCACCAGCTTGTACCAGTCTGCACCAGTTTGTACCAGTCTGCACCAGTTTGTATCAGTCTGCACCAGCTTGTATCAGTCTGCACCATTTTTGTACCAGTCTGCACCAGTTTGTACCAGTCTGCACCCGTTTATACCAGTCTGCACCAGTTTGTACCAGTCTGCACCAGTTTATACCAGTCTGCACCAGTTTGTATTAGTCTGCAGCCGTTTATACCAGTATATGCACCAGCTTGTACAGGGACCAGCCACACACTGAGGGACCAGCCACACACTGAGGGACCAGAGATAGACTGAGGGACCAGAGATAGACTGAGGTACTAGAGATAGACTGAGGGACCAGAGATACACTGAGGGACCAGAGATAGACTGAGGGACCAGAGATACACTGAGAGACCAGAGATACACTGAGATACCAGAGATACACTGAGAGACCAGAGATACACTGAGAGACCAGAGATACACTGAGGGACCAGAGATACACTGAGAGACCAGAGATACACTGAGAGACCAGAGATACACTGAGACACCAGAGATACACTGAGAGACCAGAGATACACTGAGACACCAGAGATACACTGGGAGACCAGAGATACACTGAGGGACCAGAGATACACTGAGAGACCAGAGATACACTGAGAGACCAGAGATACACTGAGGGACCAGAGATACACTGAGAGACCAGAGATACACTGAGATACCAGAGATACACTGAGAGACCAGAGATACACTGAGAGACCAGAGATACACTGAGGGACCAGAGATACACTGAGACACCAGAGATACACTGAGAGACCAGAGATACACTGAGAGACCAGAGATACACTGAGAGACCAGAGATACACTGAGAGACCAGAGATACACTGAGGGACCAGAGATACACTGAGAGACCAGAGATACACTGAGAGACCAGAGATACACTGAGGGACCAGCACCACACTGAGGGACCAGCTGCAACATGGCCCCAGCTTCACTGCACCCACAATTAAGGTAAAACGTCTGGGAATTGGTGTTGGTGGCATTGGCAATTTTACTGGCCTCCATTCATTTCAAATTACAATTTCAAATTAAATATACATGGATATACTGTACAATCTGCAAGTATTAAGCGATGTAAGTACTAAGTATAGATGTAATGTAACCCATCTGTCTAGGATATACTGTATACACAAACACAAAAAGGCTTGCAGAGTTAAATGACCAAATGCGCCAACATCACAACACAAGTAATTGCATTACACTGAGGAGTAGACTGTATGCTAGAAATACATGGCAACAGGCATAGATGCCAGAACACATGTAGGAAACAAAGGCTAAATCTGGACATATCCAGCATAGATAATTACATAATTCTGGTTGAAAAGATTTGCTCATATAAAATATATACATTATATCACATTGTATAAACGTACAGATAATGTCCTCTCATAGACTATGAACGATGGATGGCAAAGGATAAACCGACATCAGCTTCTCTGGAGCACACATGATATTTTTAGGATTCTCAAACTAACTTCCTGTCACACAGGAACCAGAGTCAATGACCAAACACTGCATTGTGGCAAGTGACCAGCAGGAGTCCCCCAAAAAACACGGAATGACTGGCAGGACCAGAACAGCAATGCATAACAATAACTGTACTATATGACTGGGGCCCAGTCACTTGACAGTAAGTGGAAGGGGATTCTGAGAGTTTACAAAGATGCTCCATCAACAACAAGAAACCAGGGGCTGGCAGATCATTTGAAACATGTCCCAACACCCGAACAGTATACCTTTGGCAATTGCAAGCAACACCTCCGGTTTTCCACTGAAAAGCCAATCACCTGCTGGATTCCAGCTGCCCTGGATACCAACTTGGGCCAAACCTGACACCACTGAAGGACCACAGGACATGCCTCCAGCTGAAAAACAAAGGCTAAAGAAGATCCTAGCTGGCTGAAAGACTACAGAGCAGAGACTCAAGGCTGAGAGGACATATTGGACAGGAGAGCACAGGAGGTCCAACAAGGGCACACAGAAGAAATTATTGTGAAACTATGGTGGTGGGATTCCAAACCCTCTAAGGTGGGCATGCATTTAACATTTAAATGCATCAATCTTGTGCACTTTAAGAGGAAAAGAGGCTAGATCTGTGAAAAACTCTTATATTTTGTTTTTTCACAAATTCTAATCAAACATCTCAAGTTGACCCCAGCAATGACAGAAAATTTGAATAAAAGGGTAACACTGGGACTCCCCTATGTCAAGAAACGGGAGCATGTCTATGTTCCCCGGGTCCTATGTTCCCCGATTGATTGATTGATTGATTGATTGATTGATTGATTGAACATTTTAGACCACCAGCCCTGATTCCAAACTCTAACCTTAACCAACTTCGAAAGAGGGCCTAAGCTTAACCAGTTCGAAACAAGGCGGACATTAATAATTAATAAAATAATACAAATTTATACAATTTTCAATCAATTAATCAATCAATCAATCGGGGAACATGGGACCCGGGGAACATAGGGATGATCCCCAAGAAACTCCTGAAAACTTACAGGATTTACCGAATCTGCATTATAACATCTCCCAAATGCGCATAAATGAGGCTACGAAGAGAGACTGGTCATTTTAATTTCAAGGGGGAAATGGCAGTTTAGGTTTAGCCCTGGTGGCTTCGGGGGCCCTATGCAACCCCACGGTCCACAGATGGCACGAAACGGCCCTGCCCGTCGTCACTGTACAGCACCAGGCGCCATGACTGCAGCACCAGGTCAGCCGCACCTCCTATGATGTGTGTGTATCATTATTTTCTTGTGTCAGCTCTTGCCCTTTTCTTTAGGTCAGACAGATCATAGAGGCCGGCCCCCGTGCACTGATCCCGTACCCCGTGTAGCAATCAATGAACACCATTTTGTGATGACACACAGCCTGGAGCTGAATGGATTGGAAATGTTTTCTGTTTATGGGCGCGTGGGGGAACTTGCGTACAGGGTCTTAACGTGGGTGGTGTGATAGTAAAGGGTTAACCTTCTGTAGTGTGGCAGTGAAAGGGTTAACTTTTTGGTAGTGCGGCAGTGGAAGGGTTAACATGGGTTCCATCTATGCAGTGGTGGAAAGTAACTAAGTAATTTTACTCAAGTACTGTACCTAAGTAAAAATGTTTGCTACTTTTTCATTTTAGGGAACATTATACTTTTACTCCACTACATTTCAAATGAAATATTGTACTTTTTACTCCACTACATTTATCTGAACTCATCAGTTAAGAGTTACTTTGAAGAAAACATGGCAAAAGTGTATGACGATTATACACTTTCACATTTCAAGCCTGTCAATTTCAAGAGGACGTAATCAGAGCGGCATAACTGGACCACATACCACTTTAACATAACCTTTAATCAGAGCAGCATAACTGGACCACATACCACTTTAACATAACCTTTAATCAGAGCAGCATAACTGGACCACATACCACTTTAACATAACCTTTAATCAGAGCAGCATAACTGGACCACATACCACTTTAACATAACCTTTAATCAGAGCAGCAATAACTGGACCACATACCACTTTAACATAACTTTTAGAGATCAATGGATCGAGGTTTGAATGCCCCCACACACTGGAACACACAAACATTATGTAGAATGCATACTTTTACGTTAGATACTTCAGTACATTCAATAGAAAATACTTCTCTACTTTTACTTTTACCAGAGTACTCATTTATCTGGGTATTTCTACTTTTACTTAAGTAAAGGAACTGTGTACTTCTTCCACCACTATGGCTCCTATCACCCCAGGGAAACCTGCTATGTAGGAGAAGGCCTGGCTTAAGTGTGGGGGAGCCGGGAAGAATGGTGAGCCACTCTGTCAGATTCCCACACTTAGTCTGATTTTGAATATGGAGCGCCAGTACCCCGGCCGCGTTAATGTCTCTCTAGCTCTTGCCTCTGAGGGCCAGAGGATGACCTTCGAGGCCAGACAAGAGACAACCCAAGATGACCTGACCCTAACCCTAACCCAAGATGACCTGCTGAAAGCCGTCCTCGACTATTGACGTTGACACATCAAACCTGGCACAGATACATTTACCATTAGGCCTACAATATGCATTTTATTATTATACAGGTTGAATTGTTAATATTATCTTCTATAGTCTCTTTCAGTAGAATATTTTGATATTTTGAGTTCCGTTTGAAAGCAGCACTTTCAATAAATAAAAGTACTGAGCATACGCCTGAATAAATGACACTTGGATTATACTGCACAACATTACATTTGGACATTTTGTCATTTAGCTGACGCTTTTATCCAAAGCGATTTACAAGTTCTGTACGACAAGTCAGCAGGAAGGGTACAACTCTTACAGCTGAGGAACAATGTGCACAAGTTGTGAGTTTGTAAACTAATGTTTTGTTATAGTTGTGCTGTATCCGAATCTTCATTAACTTCAATTCATCAAGTATTTCTAAAATGTTTTGGATTATACGTTCACTATGGGGACATGCGAGAAGAAAAATGATCTTCATGAATTCAAAGCATCACAGGGTGAATAATTGATATGTCTTACTATGTCTTACTCCAGTGTCTAGAGACATTACCAACACAATGCAAATGTGTCAGCTGCAAAATACAGTGAATACAATCAATAACTCATAGTACTTGGTATCGTGCTTGGTTAGTTCTTGTATCAAAAGCTAAATCAACTGGAAAATGAAAACATATACAGGTATCTCTACGTCTATGGCTGGTGGAGGGGCTACACATTTAGCTTACGTTTAGACCTCGGGCGACAGTGGGAGGTAGAGCAGTCGTCGTTGAGCAAGACCCTAATTGCTCCTTATCAGCAGGTTGGCACCTGGCATGGTTGCCTCTGCTGTCAGTGTGTGAATGTGTGAGTGAATGGGTAAAATGTGAGGAACAAATTGTAAAGCGCTTTGGATAAAGCGCTTTGGATAAAAGCACTTTGGATAAAAGCGCTATATAAATGCAGTCATTTACCACTGATTGGGCCTTGAAACATTCAACACAATAGGAGATCGAAGTGGCTTTGTAATTATACTATAAAAAAGAGGGGGGCATGGCTGTCCTTAAACATTGTGACATGGGAACTAGACCTCTCTGTTCACCAGGATGATTCCTGATTGCAAAGCAGCCAGATTACTATGAGGAGGTGTTCGTCAGCTGGAATCGTCCTACTCCCTCGTTTCTCATTTCAAATGCCACCTCCTTGCAAAGGGTTTGAAACGTTGTCCTCTTCAAATGCATCCTGAACCCGTCAGGCGGAATAAAGAGGTACAGCTACTCAGCGTAATGTCTTATCCCTGTGGGCATTATAGCTTTACAGTAGCTTGTCGTCTCTGGGGTGGAACAATTGCATCAAGTAGAGCGGCTCTACTTGTCTGACATTTTATCCTGAACCACCTCCCCACGATAGTCTCAACCTTTGACTCGCAGACGCCTGCGAACCCCAGCTACTAGGACGGAGAGGCTTAGGCTAAGCTTCTTCCCCCAGGCCATCAGAGCCTTGAACAATGAACATTGAGAGACACAGAAACTGAACTATCCACACACAAGCACACACAAGCACATACACGACACGCACGCTGAGCACGCTCACACACTAGCAGCCACTTTAACACTCATGCCGCACACACGCACACTTATGGCCAGAGGAAAGGCCACTTTAAATTAGTATAACAACAGGAACAGTGTATTGCACTACTAAAGCTACCTAGCATGTCCTATATGCTCTGTAAATACTATGTACAGATACCGAGATGGCACACCATGTTACCTGTTTATTGCACTGTTGTTTTTATTGGATTCTATTATATGTTGTACCACTGTATTTTTATTGGATTCTATTATATGTTGTACCACTGTATTGCACATCGTCGCGGGCAAGACCAGCCGCATTTCATTGTATACCTGTATGCCGTGACAATTAAAACTCTTGACTTGACTTGACTTGACTTGACCTTTACCTTTAGGTGGAATGAAAAAAGGTTGTTCCTACAACCTTTAGGAACTTCTACTCATGTACAATAGAGAGCATCCTGACCGGCAACATCACCTCCTGGTTTGGGAATAGCACTGCACAAGACCGTAGCAGACTACAAAGAGTGACACGTTCAGCCGAACGCACAATTAGAGGGGGGCTTCCCACCCTCCAGAACATTTACAACAAGCGGTGCAAGGGGAAGGCTAAGAGAATTATTAAGGACTCGAGCCACCCGAACAACTGCCTCTTTGAACTGCTGCCGTCAGGCAAGCGATACCGGAGTCTTATGGCGAGCACAGAAAGACTCAGAAGGAGCTTCTATCCCCAGGCCATCAGGCTGCTAAACGAACAATAATCGCTAAACGAACAATAATCACTATGCAACAACCATCAAATGCACACAGCACACACACCCGCACGCACACACTCACTCAAACAAACAACACACTGCAGCACCCACTCTCCACACTTTAGATCACACAAACACACTTACACTTTATATTTATTGATAAAGGATTTGCACTACAACTCGTACACCTACTGTGAATTGTACCTAAACTGCACCTCGTCCATTTATGCCTTGCACTATATAGTATTGTATATTAGTACACTGCACAGTATTGTATATTGTATGGTAACTACGTCTACGAACATTGTACATATGTCTAAACTGAACACTGTGACCTCTTTTTTTACTTCTAATTTTTACTATGTCTTTATTTCATACTTATCTTGTCATGCACAGTCTCTGGAGCGCAACAGTAAGAAGCATTTTGTACAAAAGTATTCTGTACTTCTGTATGACAACTATTAAAGAAACTTGAACTTGAACTTGGTGCCCGTAGAGTTCCAGAGACCCCTGCCCTGCCACTGTGTTTGTACAGTAGATAGAATTCCCTACTGTCAACCTTTAAGTTACTATTTAATAGAACGTTTAGCTAGCTGAAGCTGGTCGCTAGTAGCCTCTGTGTCCATGGGAATAATTGTTACAGTCTACATCTCAAATTATGTAATAATACATATTGTGATATAATATATAATAATCATCTTTACATTGTCATCCTCACTGTCGACAAACTCTTGCACAAGAAGAACTACATTTTGTATTATACATATCGAACTTTCTTCTTTCATTCATTTAAACTAATCAGAATTGACACTTAACCCATTGGTTAATTCTAAGGCTGAGACCACTTATCGATTTATCGCTAATTATCGATAACTGCGTGAATTTTTTTTGCATGTGTAAAAAAGGAAAGAAAATATTATTTAAGGTTAGTTTGTGTGTGTGTGTGATAATAATATTTTTTATGAAAATGTTTCATATATATATCATCTTTTTTATATATTTATAATAATAATAATAAAAAAATCTATATTTATCAATAATTTTGTCCTGATTTCTCGATTCTTCCAAATGGCATATTGTCTCAGCCTTAGTTAATTCATAGAAATATAACGTTATATTTCTTTGAACAACATCGCTTGTGGAATAAAAAATGCACCCGATATCACTCTCTCTTCCCCCCCCCCCCCCCACATTAATATAAACAACAGACAACATCAACAGACACAATGGGTTTCATTCACCAACAGACTTAGAACAAAAGATCTGAAAAATTTTGATCTTAGCGCCACTTAAGACATTTTCTGGACGATTTTGGGATTCACCCAACCGTCCCTTGTCTTGGATTCGGTCCTAACTAAGAGCAGGATTTAGGATCCAGTCGTAAGTTGACAGACTGGTGTTAGTGATTCCTTCATGTCAACTCTACAGGCTTCCTTGGAATTAATTAATCATAATTTAAATAAATATGACAATATTTGTATGATAAAAAATATGTTTTATATTTAAAGTCATGCCTCAACGACGCATTTGATGTCCGAAAATAAATAATAGCACTACACAAACACTGCAAATGACTTTGAATAAATCATATAAATGTTGTTATTATTTATTGTTGTTCTTATTTATATTTGTGGACATTGCTTATTGTATACGTTGTAAGAGCCAGTGGATAAACATTCCACTGCTCATCTTACCGGTATGATGTTGCGTGTGACAAATAAAACCTTGACCTTGCAGGTGGACTTGAACAGCATAGGTATAATTTATACCTATAACCACTATAACTATAAATAATAATTTATACCTATAACCACCAAGTACGTTACACAGACTAACTATATATGGGAATTCTCTATATAAAGCCAGCGTTTCAGTTCACACAGCTTTGTTTTTTTTGCTGCCTATCAATTCAATTCAATTCAATTCAAATGGCTTTATTGGCATGACGTACTTCTACATGTTGCCAAAGCAAATGATTAATATTAAACATAGACATGGATTACAAAACAGATATCAAAGTACATACAAAATATCATCATAAAATAAAACATCAAATATTACAGCATATAAAACAGTAACTACTGGATTGTCAAGAGAGGTACTGTACGAACATTGAACTGTATAAAGTGCGGTGTTTACTGTATTTTGTAAATGTGTGTGTTTGGCTATTGAGAACATGTTAGAGCTGATGCATTTTGAACAATATGTAAAATGTTCTTTCAGCAATATAAAGTATCAATACTAATTCAGCTTTTAACTAGCCTATCTCTCTGTCTCTAAGAGTCTCTCTCTCTATAACACCTTGCACTGTCTCCCTCCCTCCCCTCTCTCTCCACTCACTCTCCCACAACCCCACCTCTCTCTCTCTCTCTCTCTCTCTCTCTCTCTCTCTCTCTCTCTCTCTCTCTCTCTCTCTCTCTCTATCATTCTCTGCCTTCCCCTTTCTCGTTACACACACCATTTGTATCACAGCTCAATCTAAATAATGTTGAGCCAAAATGGCAAACCGCACACCATACCGGTGAAACTGCCTATAATCTACTCTTTATACAAAAACAATTATTGCTCGCAGATAGGATGATTTTCTTGTTCTTACGTGGCTTGGAAATATTGTCGACACAACAGGGAATATGCTCATAATATTCCTAGATATGAAACACATCTTCTGTCCCCAGTCCTTGTATCCCTACACTGGCTCTCGGTGAAACAAAGAATACAAACAAGATCATCATGTTCGCAGGGCGGCTAGGTGGCGCAGTGGACAAGGCACTCGCCACCAACGCAGGAGATGCTGGGTTCGAGCCCAGCTCTCGGCGTTGCTACCAGCTTGGCTGGTCGTTCATACTAATACAATTGGCAGTATTAGGGGGTGGGAAGCTGGTGGGTGGGGATCGGACGTTGTGGACAGCGACTCCTACAGGTCGGTTGGTGCGCCTGCGCAGTAGAATCAGGACGCGACGAGGGCGGCGTGTCCCTCCCACGCGTTACTCCTCGCCGCTGAGAGATTGCGCTGTACAGGTGAGAAGATGCGACGGCTGCCTCCTCGAGTACCGGAGGGGACACGTGATGCAAGGCTTAGTCCACATTGCAGCCGGCTTGTGGGAGGCATGGCCTAACAACGTTCGAGACAGGGGAGGGTAGAATTGGATAATACGAAATTGGGGACGGGAGAAAAATAGAAAAATGGGGAGAAAAAGTAGATCCTCATGTTCGCTTACAAAGCTCAAGCGGTCTCGCCCCAGCCTACATAGTGCGCACGTTGCGGCACTTCGACTGTCGGCTCCGGGCTGCGTTTTCGGCGATCAACCAATACATTGTTGGAAAGTTGAATTTGCCGCCTTTCGATCGGCACCACACTCAATCTATTGCGTGATTCCATTCTCGAGTTACAAGACGAAACATCCGGCGAGCGTCATTTGACAAGCCGCTCGGAACGAGTGACACGTCCGGTTGTCAACGGTCCTGAACGTTAATGTGAATGTGCCACTGATTCAGCTCTTCTTTGATACGTTGACTGAAACTTTGCTACAGCCAGGAAAAGTGGTTCCCATGGGAACCGGGAAACAGACTTTTATTTTTTTTGCCAATGAACGTTTTTGTTGTTGCACCCTGTCCCACATCAGATCCAACAGTCAAATCTGCCTTAAGATCCCACAATCAAGACTGGTGACGGAGCGAAACAGAGATTTCACAGTTGCAGCGCCGAAACTGTGGAACAAGCTCCCACTAACCATCAAATCTGCAAGCACTCTACGGACTGTTAAGGCCATGCTCAAAACCCACATTATCGCAATAAAAAATCCTTGAGCTAGTTTTTGTGTTGTAGTATGACAGGTGTATTATGTCCATCTGTACTCTGTCTCCTTGGTTGGCCTGCATGTATTTTTTGTCTGTTTCCTGTCTTTCTGTTTTTTTTCTTTCCCGGGGTGCGCCTCGGGGTGATCGGTTGAGGGGCGCAATATAAATAAATGTATCATATCATATCATATCATATCATATCATATCATATCATATCATATCATATCATCATATCATATCATATCCACTGCCCTTCTAGACACGTCAGCCCCAGTGGAATAAGTGTGGGGATAGCCTCGCTGGCAGCCGCAACAAGCATACATTTTTCAAGGAACCACAGCTTCAGAGAATGTCATGGGTATACTTGGAAGTAATGCCACCACTTGTCACAAGCCGAACAATTCCCATATGGTATGGGCGAGCATGCCTCTTGGACACAAGGGAACAACACCGGATGAAATCGAAAATTTTTCCGAGAACGGCGAGTGCACCATGTTAAGGACACGACTCTCATTGTGGATCTTTTATTTCTTCATATGAAAATCCTCAGAAATCTAATTAAAGTCTTTAAATGTATTTAATTAAGTCATATTTTTACAAATGTTTTATTCGAGAAAAGACAGTATTAGCTGTCGCCGTTTATATTATCATCCATTTCAATGCATTTATATTGCCGGTCTGAGAGACCACTGTGACGGCTGACGGGGGTGTGGCGTGACGAGGGTTAATAGTGTTTCAGTATCGTTCTACCCGCTTTTTCTCTCCTTTCCACACACACACACAGTCTTATCTCTATAATTCCTGGCAGAAGGTGGGAGGGATGGTGTGTGTGTACTGTGTATGTATGTGTGTGTGTGTATGTATGCGTGTATCCTCCCACCTAGCTCTTCTCTTCTCTTCCTCTCTCAATTTAAATTCAATGAGCGTTGCTGTGATGGATGTTTTAAAACAATATTGCCAAAGTACAATACAGTTCATTATTTTCAAAATAATAGTAGATCCTTGTGTCAGATCAATTGTTGTGTGTGTTAGCACATCTACTGTACAGTGGAGGATCTGTCCCTGCATTGTGTAGTAATAATAATAAAAATGATAATAATAATAAATACACTTTATTTGTATAGCTTATTTGTAACCGTTCATACAATAATTGCAGCCCAAAGTACAAAATACACCGCAGCAGTGCTGTTGACACAAAATTGACATGGCATAAAATGAGCATACAATTGGCATACAAATAGAAAGAATAAGAGCAGTGCAAACAGTGTAGACAGAATGAAAGCTGTGCAATAAAGTAGCTATAATTTACATACATTTGCAATAGAGTACAATAGTGCAATAGTGCAGTGCAATACAATAGTTATCATCTACAGTACAATTGTTACATACCCCAGTGGGGAGACGCAACACAAGGCCACAGACAGGGTAGGTGAGGGTGCAGTGACACAAAACGCAGGAGACAATTTGCAAAATAATAATATTTATTTCACAAAATTCAAATCAGCAACACAGAGCACAAGTAGGACTTACCAGTGAGCACCAAATGAAATATCAAAAAGAAATAAAAGCCCACCCCCCCTTACAGGCGCGGATGCCCCAAAGTACAGGTGGTGGTGCTCACTTCTAAAGCTGGTGTCTTTAACAGTAGGTCACCTACGTGATGCAAAATGTAGACCCAGGGTATCTTCCTGTCCTCAGTGTCCCTGTGTGCAAAACAAAAGATTAATAAACAAGAAAAACAATCACCATAGGCTGGGTGACGAGGAATAAACAACTACAAGTTAGGAACAAAACAGAAATGTATAAATACCAAACTAATGCCAAACAGGCCACAGCTCTACAGAACACAAACAGCACCAAACTATACTAAAGTCCTAAACTAACTGACAGCACAAAGTGCCAGAGCCTTCACCAGCTCTATACCAAAGATACACAAAGATGAGGTCCCACACAGACCAAGTATAATTACCACCACACACAGACCAAGTATAGTTACCACCACACACAGACCAAACAAACCAGGGGGCTAACTAACACTGCACACAAATGGGTATATGGAGTGTGGAGCCTGATTGCCTGACGAGCCTCAGCTGCTGCTGCTGCTGCTGTTGTTGCTGGAACTGAGACACCTGAGAGTGGGGATATGTAGACACAAGAGGGAGACAAGACAACAACAAACAAAACATGCCTATATACAACAAATAACATACATTACTCCCTCTATATACATACATAAGGACACCGTCCGTAACACCCCCCCCCATAAAGAGTCAGCCCATGGCTGGCGACAACACAACATACAATCCAAGTACCCCATTTGTTTTCCCAAAGAACACACATCATAACACAAAACAAAACATCCACCACTGCCATCAACCAACCAGACCATCACATCCCGCTTCTTCATACCTCTCTTGGTAGCATTTGATATGATCAGGGGTGCTGTTGACACAAAATGTCCAGGGGTACAGCAGTCCCAACACCAACATCAAAAGTATTAAGACCGTGGTCTGAGAAGGCACCTCACAAAAAAAACAGAGGGATGGTCCACAGTTAAAACGCACAATGGCAGACTGCTGCCCTTCTCCTCCTCACAAAGAAAAACACATAATACAATGTGAGAAAGTCCACACAGCATAATACAAAATTCAGCGTCACAATACGCTGAGCAGCAGAGAGACCCCCCTCAGAGACAGCACTAGCCTCATGCATCCACTTTTCAAGCCTGCACACACAAGACAACAAACCCCTCACCTGAGGTTTGTCGTGAAGAGCATCTCCCATCAGCTGCTTCCTCAACAGCCTCAAAAGGCCGCCTATTGACAGAATTTTATTCACAACAGAACTGACCACCTCTCTGCTTCCAGCTATCCCTGGAGCAGGAGCAGTAACTGAATATGTGGCCAAACCAGCGACTTTACTCTGGGCAACTACCAGCTTACCACGAGTCCTGGGTAACCGTGTTGCCTCAGAGGCAAGTGTATCCCACCGAATCGTCACCCTGTCACAACTACAGGTTGTGGAGCACGGGTGACCGTACACACTGGCAATACCTCAGGGAGCAACGGAGCAAACACATCAGGGCACAAAACAGTAGGGTGATCCAAAACTTTAACATATGGCATAACTCTGCCACCAGCGATGTCATTACTTAACAAAAAGGTGACACCTCCCACTGGTAATGATGGGCGCACGCCCACCTTGAACACCCCCTTTGCCAACCTGCAGGTCAAATGTATCTGATGGAGGGGCACCGACACAAAGCCCATGCCGATCCCCTGCACCAACACACTAGAGCCAGTCGATGACTCATCACAAAATGGTAACATGTCTGATATGATAAATGACTGTGCTGCCCCAGTATCCCGCAGTATGCGTACTGGATGCTGGTCCAACTCACTGCCACTGAGCGAAACCAACCCGTCTGACATAAACGGATCGTAACTGGGACCTGGTATGTCACACACTGTCTGGACCAAACCAACCGCTTTAGGTCGTCCATCTGTCTGAGACTGCTCCTTGCGTCTCAAAACAACACAGTCACTTATAATGTGGCCCACCTGATGACAGTAAAAACACTCCCGCTCCTCCTTGTAGCGGGGAGACACTGAGCGGGGCGGACTAGTCTGTCCAACATAGCCACTGCGGCGGATCTGCGGCGGACTAACATGTGACCTAGCTGGAGTGTGAGCAGAGGGATAAAAGGTCCTACCCTCCTGTCGGAGAGTACCAAACGACTGTCGATGAGTTAGCACAAACTTGTCAGCGAGTACTGCAGCCTGAGCCAACATACCCCAGTGGGGAGACGCAACACAAGGCCACATACAGGGTAGGTGAGGGTGCAGTGACACAAAACGCAGGAGACAATTTGCAAAATAATAATATTTATTTCACAAAATTCAAATCAGCAACACAGAGAGCAAGGAGGACTTACCAGTGAGCACCAAATTAAATATCAAAAAGAAATAAAAGCCCACCCCCCCTTACAGGCGCGGACGTCCCAAAGTACAGGTGGTGGTGCTCACGTCTAAAGCTGGTGTCTTTAACAGTAGGTCACCTACGTGATGCAAAATGTAGACCCAGGGTATCTTCCTGTCCTCAGTGTCCCTGTGTGCAAAACAAAAGATTAATAAACAAGAAAAACAATCACCATAGGCTGGGTGATGAGGAATAAACAACTACAAGTTAGGAACAAAACAGAAATGTACAAATACCAAACTAATGCCAAACAGGCCACAGCTCTACAGAACACAAACAGCACAAAACTATACTAAAGTCCTAAACTAACTGACAGCACAAAGTGCCAGAGCCTTCACCAGCTCTATACCAAAGATACACAAAGATGAGCTCCCACACAGACACAGACCAAGTATAATTACCACCACACACAGACCAAGTATAGTTACCACAACACACAGACCAAACGAACCAGGGAACTAACTAACACTGCACACAAATGGGTATATGAAGGAGTGTGGAGCCTGATTGCCTGATGAGCCTCAGCTGCTGCTGCTGCTGCTGCTGTTGTTGCTGGAACTGAGGCCATGTCCCCACGTATATGGATCTTTTGCCAAACGCACATTTTATTCCACGATTGGGCCTTTCATCCACATGTAAAGGGTGTTTTCAGAGACATAAATGGAGACTTTCTTAAATGTATTTTAAAGTGAAGATTTTCCAAAATATCCGTTCAGTGGATCCGTGTAGCCACATAAACGCATAGTCTAGATAAACGATGACGCCACAGCTCACTACGCATGCTCAGACTGTTGTTCTAACTATGGCAATACAATAGGCACCCGTATAGTGCACAGAGGCAATAAGATGGACAGCGCCTGGTGCTGAAAGACAGACAGAAATAGCATATAGTTTCTTATTGATCTCTGCCTCTTAAGCAGTACTGTATATTTGTATATCTTGTATATCATTCATGAATGTCTAGATGTAACAGCTACTGTATACTCCAGTGCCGACAGATTCTGCCATCAGACACTGCTTGCGTGTAATAGGGATGTATCTGTTATTTAGTTATACTGGACATTTTCGTTTACATAAGTAGATTTTTTGTTTCTGTTTATTTACTAAGTTAATATCAACTGTGTTTCGAACGTTTTTGAGGTTGTTAAACACACGCTTTTGATTTATTTAAGTGGCGAGTGGCGTTTTTTTCGTCCGCTTATTTCCCGAGAGATATCATACAATGTCAATGTTGAGACCTTGAGATCACAATATCGCGATTCCGAAACAAAATAAGGCAAGGCATTATCACAATCTGTTGCAAAGATATTTAATGTTTTGCTAAACATGTCTAGTTTTGCGCCCTGCTTCAGTTAAAAGCCAAATTGCATTCTAAATTCAGTTAATAGACTCGCGACAGAAGAGGTCTGCACCTGATGCGCTCTGATTTTGCGGATAGTTGAGGATGTTGGCACCACACGTGAACAGTACAATGCAATTATTGAATGTCTTGTTGTAATTAGTATATATATAGTTTGTGATAAGGACTCGCTATATTTCGTTTCAGAATCCGGAGATTGTGATCTCAACATTGACCGCTCGTACCACCATGGTATTTGGGATATCGTTTATCGCCACCTACTGGCCCGCATGCTTGTTGGAGCAATTCATATGCGTTTATGTGTTTGTGTCTGGATGGATTTTTTTTTTTTAACACTGTCGTGTGGACGGGGATTTTATTTTAAACAGAGCCTGAGAATATCCGTTTGGCAAAAGTTTGGAAATCCGACACTAAATCACAAATCTATATACGGTATATATATATATATTTTTTTTTTTACATTTGAAAGATTAATGGATATTACGGGGGAAAATCACTGTCAGTGCAAATCAATACATGATCACAGATATACAGTAAGCGATTTGAACTCAGGTGATTGAGAGTTGATATTGCTATTGAATACAATATATCATATAGTGGAAATTCAAAACTGGAGACACACCTTTCTCTCACCCTTTTCTCTCCATCTCTCTTGCCCTCTTTTTCTCTCATCACACTTTCTCCCCTCTCTCTCTCTCTCTCTTGGTGTTTGCTCTCTCTCTTTAAACACATCACCTTTTCTCAAGGATGTCCTGGATTCTGCGGTACACTATCACCATGGCAACGGTTACCGTGGAGATAATGAGACAGAGAGAGAGAGAGATAAGGAGGGGGTATGGGGAGGGAGAGAGAGATAGTGTGTAAGAGAGAAAAAGTGTGGGGAGAGAGGTGTGTGCAAGTGTTAAAAAGATAAAGAGAGAGAGAGATACACTTCAGGGCCAACTGGACAATAATGTCAGATATAGAGAAGAAGAAGAGAGAGAGAGAAGGTAGGAAAGAGAGTGATGAAGAGAGAAGTTGGAGGAAGAGAAGGAGAGAGGGCTGATGAGAGAGAAAGAGGGATTATGCGATGGAGGGATAGAAGGACAGAGAAAGAGAGGTAATGAGATGTGATTTATATTTCAAAGGATCTCCTGTTCCAAACAACGATGGGCTCAAGATAAGGAGGGGGAGAGAGAGAAAGAGAGAGAGAGAGAGAGAGAGAGAGAGAGAGAGAGAGAGAGAGAGAGAGAGAGAGAGAGAGAGAGAGAGAGAGAGAGAGAGAGAGAGAGAGAGAGAGAGAGAGAGAGAGAGAGAGAGAGAGAGGCTGCCATGCGGTTAGCCAATTGTTTGGCAACAAAATGAAAAGCTCATTTATATAAATATTTGATTTACAATCTTAATGGTTAAAGGAACAAGGCAATATTACTGTATGCATGTACCGTCTTCTCCAGAGTCAGACAATAAGATAGATACCAATTTCCACTCTGTGCGTTCAGTAGAAAGATATCCGGCTCTCCATCCTTATCCTGTTAGATCTCAGTGCAGCATTTGATACAATTCATCACGATATTCTAATTGATCGTCTTGAAAACCTTGTCGGTTTCTCAGACCATGTACTAAGCTGGTTTAAAACATACATCAGAGGGGGGAAATTCTATGTTAAACTAGGAGACCACATGTCTGAGATATATGACAACAACTATGGAGTTGCACAAGGGAGTTGCTTAGGTCCTTTACTCTTCTCCCTTTACATGTTACCGCTGGGTGATATCATCAGAGAACATAATGTAGGTTTCCATAGCTATGCGGATAATACACAATTGTACATATCTGCTGAACCAAATGATACAGCGATTAACTCCATTACAGACTGCTTACTGGCAATAAATAAATGGATGAGTAAGAACTTCCTGAAACTAAACGAGAACAAAACTGAAATTCAAATTATCTGCCCCAAAACAAAAAAAGAAACGTTAATAAAGAACCTGGGAGGACTAACCCCTTGGATCAAATCTGAGGTCACTAGTCTCGGAAATTATGATAGATTAAAAACTGAACTTCAATTCTCATACAAAATGACAAAAACATCGTTCTTCCATCTCAGAAATATAGCGAAAAGTACGACCATTTATTAATCAAAACAATGCTGAGAAGCTAATTCATGCATTCATATCTAGCCGGTTAGACTACTGTAATGCATGTTTCACGGGTCTCCCTAAGAAAACCACAGAGAGGCTTCATCTAATCCAAAACTCTGCAGCCCGACTGCTAACTAGAACCAAAAGGAGAGAGCACATTAGCCCAGTCTTAGCTGCTTTACACTGGCTTCCTGTAACATTTAGAATTGACTTTAATGTCCTGCTCCTTACCTACAAAGCTCTAAATGGACAGGGACCTAGCTACATCACCAACACTCAACTCAATAAATTACAGGCCAGCAAGAACACTGCGATCATCAACTGCTGGACTACTAGAGGCTCCCAGAAACAGTCAAAAAAGGATTGGTAATGCAGCCTTTATCAACTATGCCCCAAAACTATGGAATAAACTACCCCAAAACATCAGAGAAACAAACTCACTAGATATCTTCAAAAGACAGCTTAAAACCTACTTCTTTGCTCAGACATTTAAATGAAAATTCCTATCAAATTCATGTGTCGATTCTATGCAAATTCTATCTCGCTATCTCCTCCCTCCTCTCTGCCGAGACAAGTCACATCTCCACTCCCTAGACTGTCGAGGTCGTCCTATCACCAGCCCTCACTGCATCCCTATAACCGGTTTAGACGTGTCGATTCTACCTTCTTCAATGGACTTGACTCCCTACTCAAACTACAGTATGGACCAACTAACAATCGCTATCGGGATCTGGATCTGTACAAGATTAATTCGGAAACACGATAACCGTATGGAGATAGCTATGGACAGACTGGAAGCCCTCCACATGGAACTTGTAAATAGACTTGCTGCCCATCAATCCGACGCTGCCCGCTGCCCGATGCACCATCAATCCGACGCTGCCCGATGCACCCCCCCTCCCCACTCTCAAGTGTGCTGGAGCCTTTAGAACTCATAAAGTCATGCCGGGGAGTCAAGAGATAAGAACAGAACATAGCGTTCCTCCTACGCGCATTTCACTCACCCCCACCCCCCTCAACCCCGGCCCTGCTGATGAATTTAAGACTGTGTGCCATTATTACTACCAAATGTAATAATTGTGAAAGCCCCTTGAATATTGAAGAGCACTGCTCTGTTGTAATATTTTATCACTGTTCTATGTTAAATACCCTGTTGTATGTCTGTTCCATTTTATAATTCTTAGTCTATTTCTAAACCGAATAATTTTAAACTATTTTTGTACTGAATGAAACTCTAAACAGAGAACCTATTGGGATACTAGGTCCTAATGTGAAACACTGTGATTTACCTTACCTTGCTCATGCTCGCTTATGCCTATATGCATTCGATTCAATCTGGCATGATATGCTTGTATAAGAACGTATCCAAATTGTTATAGGGGATAACACTTATGACATTATTAAAATCACTGTAGATGGAAAATAAATAAATACATTTGAATTGGCTCCAAAATAACATAATTATATGTTGTATGTAATAACAGGGGCGTGGAATGAGACAGGGATGCAGTTTGAGTCCAACACTGTTTAATATGTACACCGATGGACTCGCAACGATGTTGGAACAATGTGCAGGCCCAGGTCTCAATCGTTAACATAAAGTCCCTACTCTACACCGATGATTTAGTTATGTTGTCCCCGAATGAACTATCATGCTCATTTGATCATTTTACTATCATGTTCTTTTCCATTAAATAATCGTCATTGCCTATATTACTACTAGGGGTGGGAATCACCAGAGGCCTCACGATACAATATTATCACGATACTTAAGTCACGATACGATAGTATTGTGATTCAAAATATATTGCGATATGCTGAGTATTGCGATATTAATATTGTGATGTATTACCTTTTTTCAACTGCAAAGTAAAACTTTGTCAACATGTTTTATCTAATACAATTAAGTTTTCAGTATGTTCATCTCACTTCAATCATTTGTATTGCAGAAAATTGGATTTTCTCAAGCAGACAGATGTCAACACTATGTACCTGACAAATTGATCTGTTTGTATTACAGTCATATTCCAACTTAACTGAATGCACATGTGTGTGTGGGTGGACTACTGTACTATTACATATATTGAAATGAACACTGCAACTTCCTTATAAAAAATTAAAATAATAATAATAATAATAATAATAATAATAATAATAATAATAATAATAAAATCGATACTTGGCGTCCGTGTATCAATACAGTATCGCCACGCAAAGTATACGCAATACTATACTGTATCGATATTTCCCCCCACCACTAATTACTACGTACTATACTAAAATGTCTTTACTACTATCCACTCAAGACAGTAGCCTCCAAGTCTTCAACTGATTGATGAACATTGTTACTCAGCTGAAATAGTTGTACCCTTCCTGCTGACCTGTTGTACAGAAGTCGCTTTGGATAAACGTGTTCAGCTAAATGACTAAATGTAAATGTAAAATGAACAGGGCTTTCAACAGAGCTTATCCTTCCTGTCAGAATGGGCACTGACAGTCACTCTGGAAAGGACCAGCATTATGGTATTCCAGAGGAGAGCCAGATCTCAGGGAAATAGGCCTATAGATATAACTTAACTATCACCAGTCTGGAACAAAATTTACTCATATTTTGAATGATGTGTTTTAACCTGTTCTTAATTAACTGTTTGCATGCTATATATATATTGTCCTTTCTTTTTTAGTGGCTTTTTAACACCAGGCCCAGGGACAACAGTTGAAAATTGCTTTGGCAAACACTGTCTCACACATTTACAGTAATGTTCATGAATGTGTGTTGTCCCTGTTCAAATAAAGTCTAAACTAAACTAAACTACAATTGCTTAGGGGTTTAAATCAGTGCACCAGGGAGCATCAACCTTGTGTCAGGAATGAGAGGAACATAATGGTTTTCAATGGTAGAAATTAGAGGAATATATTATTATTAATACGATGTAAGATCTGTTTTAACACTAGCACAGCCAACAAGGGGTCACATGACCCCTAAGCATTTTCAATAAATGTATCCTCGTCACTCGGTCAAGCTCCAGCTCTGTCACTCAATGACTTTTCCTAAAAGTACCCGTTTTATCTGGCACGGTTTCTGAAATTTCTAAATGACTTCAGGAAAATTTTATTAGAACATTATTCCAGCTATTTCTCCAGCTATTTCTGCTGAGTGGCCATCTTTCCCACCCTGATTTGCTCGCTTCAATTCCTCTTTTTATTAGGTTTTTTATTTATATATATATTATTATATGTATGTATGTATATATATATATACCTGCCTCACAGACATCAAAACATGGATGCAAAATAACATTCTCAAATTAAATTGCAATAAATCAGAAATCATCATTATCGGTCCAAAATCCCTCACCAGCCACACCCAGGATTTCACCATAAATATTGATGGTACCATTGTCACCCCCTCCACTCACGTCCGTAACCTTGGCATCATCCTGGACTCCACCCTTTCTTTCCTCCCCCATGTGAACCACATAACCAAATCTGCCTTCTATCACCTCCGGAACATTGCTCGTCTTCGCCCCTCCCTATCACTCTCCGCTGCTGAAACACTGGTTCATGCATTCATATCATCAAGACTAGATTACTGCAACAGCATCCTCTACGGCTCACCAAACACTATTCTCAATAAACTCCAATATGTCCAAAACTCTGCTGCCCGCATGCTCACCTCCACCCGTCGCTCTGATCACATCACCCCTGTCCTCCACGACCTCCACTGGCTTCCAATCAAATACAGGATACATTTTAAAATACTACTCATCACATTTAAAGCCCTCAACAACCTTGCCCCTCCCTACCTGTCCGACCTTCTCCACCGTCACACGCCCACCCGTCGCCTTAGGTCTGCAGATGCCAACCTCCTAACACCTCCCACGACCAAGCTCCGGACCTGGGGCGACAGGGCCTTTGCTGCTGCTGCCCCCTCCCTCTGGAATGCCCTCCCCAGCCATATCCGTGATGCAAACACCCTGACATCTTTTAAATCAGCCCTCAAAACCCACCTTTTCAATCTTGCTTTTGACCTCTAATTCTGTCGGTTTTATTTTATTTTGTCATGTATTATTTTTGTTCTGTTTTGTGTTTTGCCATAGTTTGTCTCTCCTGCCCATGTGAAGCGTCTTTGAGCACCTGGAAAAGCGCTATATAAAATTGATGTATTATTATTATTATTATACATTATGTGTCAGTACATGCATCTCCATTCTAAAGGCTGTCGGGTCTTCTGACCCGTTTCTGGCAATCAGTGGCATTTTCTCCATGGCTGTGCTAGTGTTAAATTTTCCTTCCTTTGATTCACATTTTGTATATGCCGGTTTTCATTGAGGTCATTGAGAAATATTAAACTGTTGCTAAATGTATGGTAATGAGTGTGCTTGTGTGCGCTGGGAGACGGAACTAATTCCCAATAAAGGTCGACTGGTGGAGAGAAGCTTGTGACACCCAGTGGAGCATGTTCACCACGAGAGACTTTGTTTAGTTAGTATTTGTTTTGTCACCGGACCAACCAACCATGTATAAAAAAAAAACACCAAGAAGTCGCTGTTTAGGAGAGCTAAGATGGGGCTCGCCCGCGGCTGTGGTCTCCTATACAGATTCTGTTTCCTTGTCTTTTCTCAATTCTACACTAAATGCAGTGGTGGAAGAAGTACACAGTTCCTTTACTTACGTAAAAGTAAAAATATACCCAGATAAATTAGTACTCTGGTAAGAGTAAAAGTCCTCCATTCAAATTCTACTTAAGTAAAAGTAGAGACGTATTTGCGATTGAATGTACTTAAGTATCTAAAGTGAAAGAATGCATTCTACATGACATTTGTTTATCCCAGTGCTTGGGATAATTCAAGCCTCGATCCATTTACCTCTATGGGTTATGTTAAAGTGGTGTGTGGTCCACTTATGCTGCTCTGATTATGTCCTCTTCAAGTTGACAGGCCCTAAAATGAAAATACTCACATAAAGTATCTCGAAATTGTACTTAAGTACAGTACTTGAGTAAAAATACTTAGTTACTTCCCACCGCTGACTAAATGTTAGGGCTAAAGCTTGGATTGTACATACCCCTAGACGGCTCTAGTTCCTAACACTTGACATGGGTCTATGATATTTTGTGATATTTTAGGTTTTGCATTGTGTAATAATGCATGTAAAACCTCAAACCTGTATTGTAAAGTGAAGTGATATACATCTTTCTTTTCAGGACAACCTGGGCTATCAAAATATATTATGCTTCAGTTTTGTCAGATCAAGGTATACACACTTTGTAATAAAGCTCGGCAAATTTGGAAGAACAAATATCCCCACAGCGATCTTTTTGTAAAAAACTAAAAACAAAACAAAACAAAAAAAGTTTGTCATAACGCCCAAAAGCAATGCATGCAGAGCAGAACTTGGTATATTCCCTCTGAAAAAAAAAATCCAAAAAAGAGCAATTCTGTCTCTATGGAAATCAGGCTGAAAAAAAGTGTGTTGCATACAAAGTTTTCCTGAGCAATCATCCCTTCCCGGATGTCCACCCCCTTGGACCAACTGGCTCTGAAATACACAGACTCAGTCAGTCAGTACACTGGTGTTAACAGCTCAGTCAGTGGATGTCAGAGTTGGACCAGCCATACAACACACAAACACACACACACACACAAAATCCTCTCTCATCAATCAAAAAATGTAATTTAAACTTTAAGATGACTATGTTGAAAAAGGGAGAAATAAAATAAATTGCAAAACAAACTCCCCTGTTATTACTAGTCCTTGAACAGAGACATTCTTAAGGCTTAATTGCCTTCCCAGGTGACAAAAAGCTTATTTTTTTTTTACTGGGGGAAGATAAAAATACAGTTTGGCTAGCATAATATGAGACAGAAATAACTGGAAAACAAATTGACATGTATATAAGAGAAACAATTCTTGTTACTTGCATAATTATGTTTTTTAAATGCATGACTTTATGACGTACTATATGCAAAATGTATAATGCAATATATAATATTATATATATTATTATATATATTATTTCATATTATTATGATGTATTTTATTTTATTCTGTACAACCTCATTTCCCTCATGAATATTTACACAAACATCTGCATAGATATATCTACATTTTACTACAGTTTACTCACAACTCGTCAAGCCTAATCAGATGCAATCCGAAACAGCTGGGCGCACTCGGAGACAGAGACAACTGCCACATCAGTGCTTGATCGTACTGATCACTTGTGGTTAGTCAAACCTAAAGTATATTCAAGTCTTAGCATATTTATCTCGTGTTGAAAACTAAGCCAGCTTCGTTATTTCTTATTTGTGTTGTTTCTTTTTCTAACCGGCGTTATTTTTTTACTCTCTCCACCAAGGATACCCCCTCCCTCGGCAATCACTGTGTCGCTCCATGCTTACTCTCTCTCTCCCACTTGCGTCTCTGGACTTCTCCCCCTCTCTGCACGGATGGACTCACTCCCTGGATAAACCCCCCTCCCTCTGCTATACTGGACTGGTTAGTAGACGCAAACAAGCAACAGCCCTGCACATCTACATATTACACCACATTAGTTTTACACGCTAGACACACACCCATACACATACGGTAAATTGTCTTACACACACCTCATTCACATTTCCGCCGCTGGTGTAACGGAGGTCCGTGAGTAATATCCACAGTCACGATGGACGTGTGTTGTGAAGTGACTGTGGTGGTAACTAAGCGGTACTGCAAGTTAAACTCACTTACCATTAAAAGACACATAGACCCCTCTTGGTATCGCGGTCTATGCTGTCGGCCGCTGTGTGGGAGACCCGTGTTCGAAACTCCCTCGGGGCATCGACATTTAACACAACGCAGAAGGAGTAATATACGATCGGTCACACTGGCATCCACACACTCCCCCCCCCCCACGTAGGTCCCATTAGTATAGGTTAGTTTTCCCCCTGTATTTTATTTTATTAAATCTGGTTTATTTATGCATCTGTCTCCTGTGTCTGTCTGTTCTGGGGTGCTGCCACATTTGACCACTTAGTTCGACCGTAACAGGTAGAGCAGTCATCTTGTAATCCAGATATTCCCGGTTCGATTCCCACTCCTCCTGGGCAGCGTGTCGAAGTCTCTTTGAGCAAGACATTTAACCCGTAACTGCTCCCGATGAGCAGGTCGGCACCTTGCATGGTTGCCTCCGCCGTCGCTGTGTGAATGTGTGAGTGAATGGGTAAAATGTGAGGAACAAATTGTAACGCGTTTTGGATAAAAGCGCTATATAAATGCAGCCATTTACATATTGTAAGGCATATACAGTACTTGTCTATTATCTTGTGCATTATCTTTATTGATATCACCGTAATCATATTTTCATTAATAGTCATGGTTAAATATGTTGTTTTCTTTCTTCTTTTCTTGTTTTTCGATACTTTGGCAACAGCTTCATGCCAATAAAGCATGAGCACTGACATTGAGAGAGAGAGAGGGAGAGAATAGGAGTAGAAGGAAGTGAAGAGGAGGGGAATAGAGGTGAGAAGAGGAGGGCGGTTGTCGAGGCTTGTGCATTGTGCAGGCACCTCCGTGAGAGAGAGAGCACTCATCTGGTTGGAGAGAGAGTGTTCTGTGCTCATCTCGAGGGGGGGGGGCTGTGCTGCCCCCCCCCCCGTGCAGTCGGCGGCGGGATCTGAGGACTGAACCTGTAGAGGAAAGGTGGTAGAGAGAGAGAGAGAGAGAGAGAGAGAGAGAGAGAGAGAGAGAGAGAGAGAGAGAGAGAGAGAGAGAGAGAGAGAGAGAGAGAGAGAGAGAGAGAAAGAGGTAGGGCACCTCTCTGGCCTCTCATTTCCCAGAGGGAGCTGAAAAACCAGCAGGTGCGATGGACTGGAAAGAAGTTCCTCCCTGACCTCTTCTGGCAGAGACGATCGAGCGTGCTTCCTGGGAAAGGCCCACATCGGGGGCCTGGAGGAGATGATGACAGGGGGCCTCTAACCCTCGTCTGTGGGGGGGGGGCTGGGGGTTTGGTGGGTGGGATGCTTTGTGTGGCTGGGGAGTCAGCTCTGGCTCAGGGGGAACGGTAAAGGTGGCCCTGTGAGGTATTGTGTTGTACATACCTTCAATCCCCATGAGATGAGCACAGGCGGAGTAGAGGGGGGGGGGGGGGGGTGGGGGGGGGGGGCCCTCTCTCTCCAACCACTCTCCGTGTGGGGGATGGCGAACTCCCATGGCGACGAGTGCTCTCTCTCTCTCTCTCTCTCTGACGGAGGTGAGACAACTCGCTGGCGTTCTAGGCTCGAGGGGCACGGCATAATCAGATGCAATGAGCTCCAGGCGTGTGGGTGGGTGTGTGCGCAGACATGTGATTGACAGGGAAGGCGTAGGACGCGGTTAAAGGAGACCACCAGACAAGTAAGCAGGCAGGCATGGAGACGGACAGACGGGTAGGCGGGCAATCCAACAGGCAGAGACAACCAGACAGACAGGCTAGTGCCAGACAATGAACAGCCACAGATGCGTGATCGATCGCATGCAGAAGACAGACAAGGGGAGAGGGACAGTGAAAGAGAAAGCTCACTAAAGAAATTGGAGTCGGCTCCACAGATAATGAGAAGGAGAGGGAGAGAGGAGAGTCATTGTGTGTGGTCAGTTAGGTAGGATAATGGTGATAATGGTGATGAGGTGACTCATTACTTCACCGTCCAGGCAGAGGACAGAGACACACAAGAGGCCTTCTATCAGCATATCTCTACCTGCTCTCTCTTTCTTTCTCCTTTTCTTTCTTTCTTTCTTTTTTTCATTTACATTTTTTCTTCTCTGCTGTCCAATAATGGACCAAACACTGTTAAGCTGATTCACATATCCCAGTCCCTTCTGTTGTTGTAGCCAACACCCGCAATCAGCCATTTAGTGTAACTGCAGTTTGACACAGCCGACAGGCACGTTGGAACTTTAAATCGGTAGGGGGTGCGGCCTTTGAGCCGCCGCGGGGGGGTCACCAGATGATAAAAAAGTCAGGTCACTGAACTTAGAAGCAGGCCAGGCCAGTGTTTCTAGTTGCAGCAGCGCAATAGTTAGATAACCTAGGTGGGGAACAACCAGGAGATCACTGCAACTCACACAAGTTGGAGAACTATCTCTCTCTCTCTCTCTCTTGCTCTCACACACACACAAAGGGAGCCGCATGTGATTGGTGGAGGCGGGACCCTTACAAAAAACTGCTAATCATTGACACATGCTATCCTGTAATAACCCCCCCCCCCCAGAAAAATCGACTTTGCATTTGATATATTGCAAATATATGCCATCACACACACTGGCATTTAAAGGGTTAGAATTATAAAATTAATATGTGGTGTTATGATCAGGGCTGAAGTTGAATAAAATATTGTATTTATCAATTACAAAAAAACTGAAAATCCATAAAAATCTGTGTTGTTGCTAATCATACATATGCTAGCCTGTTTTTTAACAATAATTTGTGATGCCATCACAAACACTGGCATAAATAAAATAAATCCTGCTCCAGAATGCAGGAAATTAAGTCTTTGTAACAAAAAAATTCCTGGTGGGGGACCCCCAGACCCCCTGCCTAAAAAGTGGCCTGACTGGGGCTATATTTTGCACTATATTTCCTGGCCTGAATGATTTCCCCAGTCCGGCCCTGGTTAAAAGCCTCCAATGCTTATTAGTGTGTGTGCGTTTGCATGTTTCAACCATAAAAAGAGCTGCTTACCGCCCAGCAATTCCATCCATCTTTCTGGCGAATGCCCGTTCGTTGGAGGGTAGGATGGATGACCTGAGAGCGAGGGTCCGGTTCCAACGGGAGATGAGAGACATCAACATTATATGTCTCACAGAGACATGGCTCACGTCGACGACCCCAGACAAAAGCGTCTCTCCCTCGGATGCCTTCACAGTCTTACGTGCAGATCGCAACGCTGGCTCAGGAAAGACCATCGGCGGCGGAGTCTGCCTCATCACGAACAATTCCTGGGTTAATCCCGAGGGGGTGCAGGTCCGCTCAAACTCGTGTTCGCCGGACTTGGAACATCTTTCTATCCTATGTCGTCCGTTTCACCTCCCGAGGGAGTTCACAGCAGTCGTCATGACTGCCGTGTACATTCCCCCACACGCGAATACGGGCAAAGCGCTGGGCGAACTACACGATCATCTCAACAGACACCAGATCAAACACCCAGACGCAGCGATGGTAGTGGCCGGCGATTTCAACCAGGCCAACCTGAAGAAAGTGATGCCGTCCTTTTTTCAGCACATCGCTTGCTCCACCAGAGGGAAGAACACACTCGACCACTGCTATTCCCCGTTCAAAGCGGGTTACAAGGCAGTAGCCGCTCCGCCATTAACGGGGTCCACAAGCTCGAGCGATCATGACTCCATCTTGCTATTTCCGGCATATCAACAGAGATCACGTGACGCCGTCGTGTCACGTGAGACAAAGAAGTGGACCGACGAATCAGAGGCCACGCTCAAGGACGTGCTTGCAGACACGGATTGGGATATGTTCATAGGAAGCGCCAGTGACGTCAGTGAACTAGCAGATACAGTGGTGTGCTACATAACAACAATAGCTGATGGTATTGTCCTCAGGAAAACGGTGCGGATTTTCCCAAACCAGAAACCGTGGGTGGATAGCACTATTAGAGCAGCTCTGAACTCTCGTACCACCGCCTACAACCTGGGTAGAGAGTCAGGAAACATGGAGGAGTATAAGGCTTCAGTCTATACTCTACGCAAAGCTGTCAAACTTGCTAAGAGGACATATGCTGACAAACTGGAGACACAAATGGCACAAAACGACACAAGAGGATTATGGCAGGGACTGAAGACAATAACTGACTATAAAGTCAGCGCCCCCTCAATGGGGAGCGACGACGCCTCCCTCGCGGACAAGCTCAACACCTTCTACGCTCGGTTTGGTGTAGACAGTGGCGCTGCTGGCTCTCCGGCTAGTGACGTCACTGGCGCGCCGGCTGTTGTGGAGGGGGGGGGGGCAACCGCGAGGGGGGGGGGACGCTCTCTCGTTGTCGGAACACAGTGTGAGAAGAGCATTTATGCAGGTGAACACCAGGAAGGCTGCTGGCCCAGATGGCATAACAGGACGTATACTCAAGACCTGTGCCAACCAGCTGGCCCCTGTGTTCACCGCCATATTTAATCAATCACTGGCGGAGTCAGTGGTCCCTGCCTGCTTCAAGATGTCTACCATCATCCCTGTGCCGAAGAAACCCTCCCCAGCATGTCCAAATGACTACAGACCGGTGGCACTCACCTCTGTGGTCATGAAATGTTTCGAGAGGCTGGTCAAGGACCACATTTGTGCCTCCCTCCCCAGTCATATGGACCCTATGCAATTTGCATACAGGACAAACAGGTCCACCGACGACGCGGTCTCCCAGGTACTGCACAGCACCCTCTCGCACCTTGACCGTCAGAAGGGGGGCTATGTGAGACTGTTGTTCATTGACTACAGCTCAGCGTTCAACACCATAGTCCCCACCAGACTGGTGGACAAGCTGATCGAGCTAGGTCTGAGCTCCGCCCTGAGCGCCTGGGTACTGGACTTTCTGAGCGAAAGACCCCAGGCGGTCAGGGTGGGGGGTCAGACCTCCAACACCATCACCCTGAGCATCGGGTCCCCCCAGGGCTGTGTTCTGAGCCCCCTGCTGTACTCACTCTACACACACGACTGTGTGGCCAAGTTCAGCTCCAACTCCATAGTGAAGTTCGCAGATGACACGGTGGTGGTGGGGCTGATCTCGGACAACGACGAGAAGGCCTACCGGGAGGAGGTTGAGGTACTGGAACGCTGGTGCCAGGACAACAGCCTGCTCCTGAACATTGGCAAAACCAAGGAACTGATCGTGGATTATAGGAGAGGACAGCAGGAGACACACACACCACTGATGATAAACGGGGCTACCGTGGACAGGGTGATCAGCTTCAAGTACCTGGGGGTCCACATCTCAGAGGACCTGACATGGTCAACACACATAGACACAGTAGTAAAGAAGGCGAAACAGCGTCTCTACCACCTGAGACAGTTAAGGAAGTTCAGAGTATCGGGGAAGATACTCCAGTCCTTCTACTCAGGAGCTGTAGAGAGCATCCTGACCGGAAACATCACTGCCTGGTATGGAAACAGCACGGCACAGGACAAGAAGGCCCTACAGAAAGTGGTGCGCTCAGCCGAGCGTACCACGGGTATTGCACTACCCCCCCTGCAGGTTCTATACAACAAGAGGTGCAAATCCAGAGCCTGCAGGATAATGAAAGACCCTCACCACCCCAATAACAGCCTGTTTCAGCTGCTGAGGTCAGGCAGACGCCTGCGAACCCCAGCTACTAGGACAGAGCGGCTTAGGCTCAGCTTCTTCCCCCAGGCCATCAGAGCCATGAACAATGAACATTGAGTGCTCAGAACATTGAACTGTCCACACACAAGCACACATGAACACACACATGACACGCACACTGTGCACGCTCACACACGAGCAGCCACTTAACACTTTAACATGAGCGGGCACACACTCATGTCGCACACACGCACACTTATGGCCAAAGGAAAGGACACTTTAAATTAGAATAACAGGAACAGTGTATTGCACTACCAAAGCTAACTAGCATGTCACACATGCTCTGTAAATAACTATGTACAGATACCGAGATGTCACTCCATGTTACCTGCTACCTGTTACTGCACAATGTTGTTTCTTCTTTTGATTCTATTATATGTACCACTGTATTGCACATCGTTGCGGGCAAGACCACCCGCATTTCATTGTATACCTGTATGCCGTGACAATTAAAACTCTTGACTTGACTTGACTTGACTTGATACATTTCTATTTACCTCCTATAATAGTGGGGGTCGCGGCTCTCTGACACCGTTTTTTTTGGGTCGCGGCCTGAAAAGTTTGGGAACCCCTGGTCTAGCCTGTACCCCCCAGACATGTTGCTGGCCCCGTCAAAACAGTATCCTATCAGCCTCTCCATGGGCAGGTCGATGCGTAAAAGTCTTTTATACACAAAAACAGAGTCTCGGCTGTTGTGTCTGGGCCGGGCATTGTAAAAACCCCAAAAGAAGTTCTGAGCTTCCAAGTTGTCATCGGCGAACTGTACTGTATATTACACGAGAATTGTTCTTTTCCAGTGAGTGACATCAGTGGTTCCGTCAGCGCTCAAGCCAAAGAATGGGCTTTTGGATGCTTTGCCTCTAATTTGTTGCTGAATATCATGGGCAAACAGCTGTAAGATTTAGTTTTGGATGTTGTTGGACATCCAGTTGTCTCTCTTTTGGAGCCAATTCTTCAACTCGGGATCAGACTCGGTGCGCACTCTTTCCATCATGAGCTGCCATAACACCCCATCCCTATTTGCATCACCCATCAGTGGAAGCCCCTGGCGCCCGAGGGGGGGTATAGGGGAACAGACTCAGTTAACTCTTCAATACCTGATGCTGAGGCTGAACCGTCGTCTCTGTCTCTCTCTGACGTTAAATCAGATTTAGTGGGACTGTCACTGGGACCGGCGGGACGTTTCGAAAAGTAATCTGATATTCTTCTTTTCTGTGAATGAGACATTCTGTGCTAGCAAAGTCTGACAATCGACTGACTGCGCAAGCACTGTATCACAGTAGCTCAGTGGTTCGTGGCGCGTGGGAAGGGCGGGAGACGGGAGGTGAATACAATTAGTTGTTTCACCTGTCATTCAATCAGTCTGTGACAGTCTGTCATCACTCGAAAATCTACTCTGCTGCAATCTTGTCGGTTTTACACGTATGATTGTGTACGTACAGTAGTGTAATGAATGAATGAAAACTTTATTTAACAGATTGGAGAATGGCTACAATACAGTACGGCTCAATACACACAATATTAAAATGGTGAAGTGCTTTGAGCAGGATAAACTTATAATATACAGTGTTACAGTTATACATTTACAGTATATAATATACAAATATATAAATACTGTCATAAAAAAAACATAAATTTTAGTTTTTGTTTTTTTGTTGTTGCAATAACTTTTTTATAAATTCATGAAAATGTCCGGGTTTCATTGTTTTTCATGGCACTTTGCGAGCGTCTGAAGGCTCAGGCTGCATTTTTCACAGAACATACAGTATAACTTACTGAATTAAAGCTAGATTTGTTGCCGTTCGAATGCCACTTCACTCGACAAAATCCGTGCCTCGGTTCTCGAGTTACATGCCAATATGTCAGGCGTGCAACTTTTTACGCACGCACGTCACATTATCACCCCGGACTCCCAAGGCTCCAGAACTGTCAATCATCCGCCGATTGCGAAAATGATTGGTCAGCGTTGTAACTTGTTGCCAACAATAAGTGTAGCTTTCCAGTGATATCTAGGTGAAAATGTACGAGCAAAGACAGGAAGTGATACAAATTTGAATGAATTTACTTGGATGGAGAAATGGAGAGCTTTTTTCTTGGCTCTAGAAGACGGATTTAAATTTTTTTTGACTTGTACTACATAAGACTTCAGGTTATGGATTTGCAGTGTTTTCCAGCTTATACAAAAAATATATATTATTTTGGAATATTGCAACTACTACAGAAAAACGTGAGTACACAAGTTCAAGTTCAACTCAAGTTCAGCCCTATGTTACTCTATTTCATTAGCACTAAAATAGTATCTATTGTGTACGAAACTTCAGAATGTTATCTTTCAAAAGAGACCAGGCTTATGTGCTATAAGCATGAAGTATAAAGATAAGCTTTTCAAAAAAAGTATGCAGTGCTCAAGTTCAAGTAAAACATTTAAGCTTTTCTGAGCGCATGTTATGTTTCTTAAATTTGGGATATTGCAACCACTACAGAAAAATGTGAGTACTCAAGTTCAAGTTCAACTCCAGTTCAGACCTATGCTACTCTATTTCATTAGCACTAAAAGTGATTTTCCTTTTTTGCATTAGTAACTTCAGAATTGTATCTTTCAAAATATGGTCACCCTACTTTAGCTTAGCTTTACGTTTGTGGTGGTGGATGCTATCTGTTAGTGTGATACTAACGTATCCGGGTCCGGTGCCAACAGCATATTAATATTAATGACTATGGGCAGAACCCATCCCAAAACAGCTTGCACGTTGGAAGGATATAGAGAGAGAGAGGTGCACTCTACCACTGTAGTACTTGATAGAATAAGATTTATTTGATTGATTTAATATTTTTTTACAGAGGTGTCCATTGACTCACAGGAATTATGTAAAATTGCCCTAACGTGAACAATTTAGCACCTTTATGTTTCACTTTCAGTTTGTGTGAAGTTGCAATGAGTCTGACCTCATTTGATTGACAGATAGTTAGCTTTGTTAGTATTTGAGGAAGATCTTATTGACCAATCAATCTGAAACACAAGGGCACGTTTACATGCCTCCAGTGCACTGTGTTCTACGTCACCCTGTGTGGTACATTATGCTCCTATTTTTTGTTTTGTCATTATTATTAATTGTGTAATTGTTGTCTGTCGTGTGATATCGACTAGTATATGGATTCACACCATGCCTTGAAACCAGACACAGACCGACACACATACATACATACACTCACAGCCTGATAGACACACACATACATACTGACACACACACATTTTCCTCACTTTTTCTCACAAACCCTCCCACTTTCCATGTCTCTTTGTGTCTCACTTAAGCATTACATCACTTGTAGGAGTGTGTTATAGGAATTAGATCATGCCTAGGGGTGGTTGTTAGGCCCGACGCGCAGCGGAGGGTTGTTAGACCCCCCTAGGCATGATCTAATTCCTATAACACACAACTACAAGTGGTGTAATGTCTTTTATACAATGGCCGAATTCACCCAACCTTATTGCTATAGAATAAACACACAGTAATTGAAGCATAATGCAGATTTATTCACAAAACCATCCACAGAGAAAGTAGATCCAATAGTAGATCCACTAGTAGACACCAGAGAGAGCTCCACAAACCATGTTAAACCCAGATAGACAGTACTGCTACATCTATACATTTATGACATACCAGATTTACAAATACAGTACTGTTTTTGTAGGGTGATTATGGTTTATTTACATTGAGGTTCTGGGGTCACGTGGAGTGTGTTATACGAAATACCCCCCCCCCCTCCACCCCACCTACCAATCTCCTACCTACCAACCTCCTCCAATGTACAGTTTCATCGTCAAATGTATATACTCTCTTTTTTAGACTCTTCTTGTATCACAAACAGTACTGTGTTTGCAAATCTGGTATGTCATAAATGTATAGATGTAGCACTACTGTCGATCTGTATGTCATGTATGTCATATATGTTATGATGTATTGGAAATGGGGGACCCTGATGTAAACAAGACAAAAGTCTTTCTATGGTCTGCATCCCCATAACAATTGTGTGTATTGAGCCGTACTGTATTGTACCCATTCTGCAATCTGTTAATACCATTTTCAATCAATCAATCAATCAATCAATCAATCAATCAATCAATCAATCAATCAATCAATCAATCAATCAATCAATCAAATAACAACCGGTTTGATTGATTGATTGAACATTTTACTAGGTAACTTCACTGTGCTTCTTAAACAAGATGTAGCAGTACTGTCTATCTGTATGTCATGTATGTCATAAATCATAATGTTATGATGAATTGAAAATGGGGGACCCTGATGTAAACAAGACGAAAGTCTTTCTCTGGTCTGCATCCCCTTAACAATTGTGTGTATTGAGCCATACTGTATTGTACCCATTCTGCAATCTGGTAATAAAATTTTCAATCAATCAATCAAATCTGACCAAAAAATTAACGTATGCCATTTAGTTTTCTTTAACATTTTCGTGATTTTTCTTTAGTTTCACAATGAGTCATGACAAATTAATTACATAATCCATGTGTATGTAACAAACTAACATATTCCAGTTGACTATATCTTTTTTGGAGGATTCGAAAGCTATTCATACTTCCATTTTTCTATATGGCGGATTGATTCAGACAGAAAAAATTAAGTAATTCGGTTGTGGGAGGGATCTCGTGGAGTGTGTTATACTAAATAACAACAAAGATTGATTGGTTGAATGAAAGTTTTATTAACAGATTGCAGAATGGGTACAATACAGTACGGCTCAATACACACAATTGTTAAGGGTAGCAGACCAGAGAAAGACTTTCGTCTTGTTTACATCAGGGTCCCCCATTTTCAATTCATAATGAATTGTAAGTAAGGGTGCAACTTGCTCCGTGCAATCCATTCTTTGTGGATCTAGCCCTCATCCTTTCTATGTCTCTCGCATATACAGAGACACACACACACGTGCACACACACATGCGTACACACACACACACACACACACACACACACACACACAGGAGTTACCATCGTGGCAGTCGTTAATCCCTAGTACATGTTTCCACGCTGCTGTCAGAGAAGGTAAGCGTTGAGCAGCTGATGCGTAAAGTAGCTGCTCTCCAGGGCAACTGGGTAACATGTACATATCACACCTCCACCACATGTTCAGACATGTTCCATGTAAACCTCCCTCTTCCCCTGGAGGCTGAGAGACTTGTACGGATCTTCACTCCATTAGCCTCGTTCACATGGCCGCCATACTGGTTGATGAGGTGGGAAGCAGAGTTGAGTCATCTCCATGTCACAGAGGCCATGTTGTGCTCTAGGCCTTGTCCACACGTATATGCGGTTATTTGTGAAAATGTCGTATTTTCCCTCCACGTGAAAACAATGAAACATGAAAAGAGTTTTATGTCACTGAAACTGAGCTTTTAGAAAATGCTTTCCAGGGTGGAGATTTTACTTTTTTTTTTACTTTTCAAAAAATACTTTCTTAAAACATGAACATCACTTTCTCTGCAATCAGGACCATGAAGAGCACTCTGCAGCCTGCCATCAGGTCAATCAGGACCATGGAGAGCACTCTGCAGCCTGCCCTCAGGTCAATCAGGACCATGGAGAGCACTCTGCAGCCTGCCATCAGGTCAATCAGGACCATGGAGAGCACTCTGCAGCCTGCCATCAGGTCAATCAGGACCATGGAGAGCACTCTGCAGCCTGCCATCAGGTCAATCAGGACCATGGAGAGCACTCTGCAGCCTGCCATCAGGTCAATCAGGACCATGAAGAGCACTCTGCAGCCTGCCATCAGGTCAATCAGGACCATGGAGAGCACTCTGCAGCCTGCCATCAGGTCAATCAGGACCATGGAGAGCACTCTGCAGCCTGCCATCAGGTCAATCAGGACCATGGAGAGCACTCTGCAGCCTGCCATCAGGTCAATCAGGACCATGGAGAGCACTCTGCAGCCTGCCATCAGGTCAATCAGGACCATGGAGAGCTCCCTGCAGCCTGCCATCAGGTCAATCAGGACCATGGAGAGCACCCTGCAGCCTGCCATCAGGTCAATCAGGACCATGGAGAGAACTCTGCAGCCTGCCATCAGGTCAATCAGGACCATGGAGAGCTCCCTGCAGCCTGCCATCAGGTCAATCAGGATATGGAGAGCACTCTGCAGCCTGCCATCAGGTCAATCAGGACCATGGAGAGCACTCTGCAGCCTGCCATCAGGTCAATCAGGACCATGGAGAGCTCCCTGCAGCCTGCCATCAGGTCAATCAGGACCATGGAGAGCTCCCTGCAGCCTGCCATCAGGTCAATCAGGACCATGGAGAGCACCCTGCAGCCTGCCATCAGGTCAATCAGGACCATGGAGAGCACCCTGCAGCCTGCCATCAGGTCAGCTCATAAGAAATGTTGTTGTCGTCGTGGATGGAGACATTTTTATAAAACACTGTTGGTGTGGACAGAAAAATAATTACAGTATTTTCGGGCCGCTGGGTGGCACAGCGGACATTGCGCTCGTCACCAACACACCTCGAATCCGGCTGTCTGCGTTGCCTCTGGCTTGGGCCGGCCATCATACTGGCTCAATTGGCAGAGTTAGCGGGTAGAAGTCGATGGGTGGTAATCTGGACGTTGTGGACAGCGACTCCTACAGGTCGGTTGGGGGACGCCTGCACAGCAGAGACAGGAAATGGCGGTGGTAGTGTGAGCCTCCCACACGTTACACCTCGCCAATGAGAGTCCGCGCTGGCAGGTGAAAAGATGTGACAGGCTGCCTCCTCGTGTATCGGAGGGGACACGTGATGCAAGGCTTCTATCCTCCCTACAACCGGCCAGTGGGGGGCATATGCGAGCAACGTTCAAGACAGGGGAGGGGAGAATTGGCACAGCAGAATTGGGATGGGAGAAAAATAGAAAAAGAGGAGAAAAAGTGGATACAAAAAAAAGAAGTTATTCTCTTGGACGGAAAACACTGCTCCTGAACGCCTCATTTTCAGTCCCACCTTTTCTTCCATTACATGTCTACTTCACTATCTAACACAACGGTAATACAATGATACGCTCTGGTCCAGACTTCGGTGTCATTTCTAAAGGTGGTGGTTTTTTCCGGCCTTAGCGGTTTACTAAAATATGTTTCCGACAGGATTTTAGATGAGAAATAGGATACGCAATTGCTGGATCGTCATTCATATTTCATTCAAATTCACGGATCTTCATTCATATTTGATCTCCAACACTACTTTGACAGTTTTATCTGAATTTTGTAAGCTAGTTGCCCCCGTCTGCTCTTGGGCATGGGAAGCAGCGGCTCATTTGCATTTAAAGAGACAGGAGCCAAAACAGCCTGTTTCAGGTTGAGTGAGCCTCACTTGCTGCACACACAGCCTGTACAGCTGTATCTAGGTGCTCTTTGACCATAAAACCTGCATATTCAACTGGGAAATGGGCATTTTGTGGCCTCTTTGCTATGAAAATACCACTTCAAGAACCAAAAGAGTCAAAACAACACGCTGAATGCCCTAATGGAATTACAGACTCATGATTACCTGGCTCGGATAGTTTACCTGGCTCAGATCTCCTTTAGTGTTTTAACACTAGCACAGCCGACAAGGGGTCACATGTCCCCTAGGCATTTTCAATAAATGTATCCTTGTCACTCGGTCGAGCTCCAGCTCTGTCACTCAATGACTTTTCCTAAAAGTACCCGTTTTATCTGGCACGGTTTCTGAAATTTCAAAATGACTTCAGGAAAATGTAATTAGAACATTATTCAACATAATGTGGGCCGTTGAAACAGACGAAAGTCACAGCACTTTGCGAGCGTCTAGCGCAGGGGTGGCCAACCCGTGGGTCGCGAGCCGCATGTGGCTCTTTGCCCGTCAATGTGTGGCTCTTCCATCCAAAAATAATAATAATTTTAATTATAATATATATATATATATATATATATATATATATATTTTTTTTTTTTTCTTAATTTTTTTTTTATTTCACTCAAACCTACATTTCATTGTGGTAAACCTCATATTTTTATATTCAGAGGTAATTATATAGTTTACACTGTTTATTTCTCTCATATTTCTCATATAAGCTGGCGGGATTTAGTAGCATTTTCTCCATGGCTGTGCTAGTGTTAAAATGTGTGATACATGTTGTGGTTATTAAGTGGTTATGTCATGCTGGTTTCATATCTTGCCTTTTGGACAGGGGTATAAAGTACTTGAGTAATTGAACTTTGTTACAATACTTAAGTACTGTTTTTGGGGGATTTGTACTTTACTCAAGTATTATTATTAGTATTATTAGGTTTCTCTCAATTACATTTCAGAGAAAAAAAACATACTTTTTACTCCTTACATTTAAAATGCAGACCTACAAAGTACAAATCTCCCCGGTCCAACCATTTTAATTCGTATATTTGTTTCTCTTGCCAAACTAACGTTAACGTTATTGATGAAGTAGTAGTAAAAAGGTAATTTCCTTTTGACAGAGGCAAATAACCCCATGGAGACTGTAAATTAACCAGATTTCGTGCCATGTTTTCGCTACGTTACCTGGATATATTTCAGCTTTTCTCTGCTCGGCTCTGCCCTAAAGAACATATTTTTATGACTTATACTTTATTGAGTTTTCTTTTTTTCTTTTTGCACACAGTACTTCAGGACAATACAATGAATGACATATCTTTTGCATCAACATGGGTCAGTCCTGAAGGACAACACAGGCACTTAGACCACTAACGTCTAGGCTACAATGACACCCCCCATATGGGGGGAAGACAGAAAAAATAAAAATAAGAAATAAAAATAAAATAAAAATAAACACAAACGAAAAAAAAAAGAAAAAAAATCTAAACCAGAAATAGAATGGAAAGTAATAACAAAACAAAAGAAACAACACAAAATTAAAAAATAAATCTACATTAAAACATAGAGCCAATCGTGTCAGGTATTATATAATCATGTGCAACGTCGCTGTCTTAGGCAAGTGTTCCCCCCCTCCATTTATAGTGAGTGAAATTGCAGATATTTCCCCCATTTGCTAGTATATTTTTCTCCTTTCTCTCATAAACTAAAAGATATTTTCTCATAGGCAGCTACCCTACCCAGTTCTCCACTCCACTCTCGGAATGACGGGCCTTCTGGTGCCTTCCAGCCTCTCATTATGATCTGTTTGCCTATCATAATACTAGTCTGAATCCAATCAGCTAGGGCTTTGCGATATGGCTAAGACTGCAGGGATCCCCCAGGATATATAAACCAGAGCAGAATTCATACTCCTTCCCTGTGACCTCTGTGATGTAGTCATGTATGTTACTCCAGAAGTCTCTGATATTTGGACATGACCAGAGTGCATGGACTAGGTCCCCCTCCCCTGTCTGGCATTTCCAGCAATCTGGGTTCTCTTTCAGGCCCAGTCTATACATTTTAGAGGGGTTCCAATAAATGCGGTGGAAGATCTTGAATTGTATTAGCCTTGTTCTAATATCCCTGGACACCTGTTTGGGGATCCCCGAGATTATATCCCAGTCCTCTTGCTCAAATGTGACCCCTAGATCCTTTTCCCAGACTATTTTGAGAGCAGAGGATATCCCACTGCCCTCCCTGTCGATAAACATGGAATAGTAAACAGAGGCCTCATGTCCCAACCCAGAAATAGCCAAAATCTTTTTCAGCAGATCTGTACCCTGGGGGAGGGTCTGTGGAGAGCCAAATGTGCTTATGAGAAGATGCCTCAATTGTAAATATCTCCAAAATTGATTGTTGGCCAGATGATATTGTTGTATCAGTTTTTCAAATGATTTTAATGCATCGTCTTCATAGAGGTCCCCCAGGGTGAGGATGCCTTTGTCTATCAATTCCTTCCACATAAAGGGGGATCAGCATATTACACAATTTTGGGTTGGCCCATATACCTGCTGACAGGCTTAAATGTGGGTTGATATGGAAGATGCGAGACACCTTCTTCCATATGGCCTGTAAGTGAGAGATAATAGGGTGAGTTCGGGCAGTTAAGTGGTAATTTAGCTGTGATATACGACAGTGGGGGCAGCAGTGTATATACCGACTGCTCCATTATGTACCATGGAGGCGCTCTCTCAGGGGGCAGGGCCCACTGTGTCATATGTCTGAAACTGTAAGCATAATGATATAGTGATAATTTGGGGAGACCTCTGTCCACAGGCTGTTGTAGTTTACCAATACGCATCCTGGGTCTTTTACCGTTCCACAGGAATGTGTTGCATATTCTGTCAAATTGTTTAAAATACTTGCTAGGTATTGCTATCGGCAGTGACTAGAGGTGGTAGTTTACTCTGGGAATGCAGTTCATCTTAAGAACATTGACCTTGCCCCATAGTGACAAAAAAGGGGAGCCCATCTCTCCACATCCGCTGAAATTTTGCCTAGTAGTGGGTCAAAGTTGACCCTAACAATGTTGTTTACTTGTCTGGGGAAAATAATCCCTAGATACCGAATACCCTTTTCAGGCCACTGAAAGGAGCCATCTTTAAATAATGATTTGGGGCAGTAGGACGTTAGGGGAAGAGCCTCCGACTTCGACCAATTAACCTTATAACCTGAAAATCTTGAGAACGTATCTATCGTCTTGAGTAGTGCGGGTACAGCATTGCCTGGGTCTGTAACAAAAAGCTAAATATCATCTGCATAAAGCATACGTTTTTGGGCCGTGCCCCCCACTGTAACTCCAGGGAAACTTGGGTCCTTACGTATAGCTGCTGCCAAGGGTTCAAGCGCTAAACAGAAAAGCAAAGGAGAAAGGGGCGAACCTTGGTGTGTCCCGCGGCCTAGCTTGAAATATGAGGAGATTATCCCATTTGTTTGCACCGCTGCCTCCGGTTGGTTATACAACAACTTCACCCATTTTATAAAGGTCCGACCGAAACCAAACGCCTCCAGGGTTGAAAATAAGTACTCCCATTCTACGCTGTCAAACGCCTTTTCAGCGTCCAGTGAGATGGCGGCTGTTGGTTCATTATCGTTACTGACTGCCCACATTACATTGATAAGGCGTCTGACGTTATCAGCCGAATTTCTTTTGCGAATAAACCCAACTTGGTGAGGATGCACCTGAGAGGATATTTCTCCAACCAGACGGTTTGCAAGTATTTTGGAAAGCACTTTTAAATCCTGGGAAATCAGGGAAATTGGACGATAGTTCTTGCACTCAGAGGGTTCCTTATGTTTTTTCAATATTAGAGATATTAAGGCCTGTGATAGGGTGGGGGGTAAATGGCCTCTATCCAAAGCTTCAGTATACATACTCTGCAGTAGAGGTGTCAACTCTGTTGAGAAGCATTTAAAGAACTCGGCTGTAAGACCATCAGGCCCCGGCGCTTTACCGGACGGCAATTTCCTAATAACCTCTGCTCTTTCATCCTCTGTTATTGGGGGGTCTAAATACTCACGTTGACCCACGTCTAATGTAGGGAGATCCAGCCCGCTAAAAAATAAAGGAATTTCCTGCTGTGTCGCCTTGGAAGAGGAAGTGTAAAGACCCATGTAGTATTCTTTAAAAGCATTGTTAATATCACTAGCCTTAGTCACGACGGCTCTCCCCTGTACCTGGATAGCCGAAATAGTGGATGATGACTCCTTGTGTTTAATATACCTGGCCAGCAACTTCCCGGCTTTGTCCCCTGATTCAAAGTAATTCTGCCTGGCCCTAAACAATCCAAACTCGATCTGCTGTGAAAGGATACAATTATACTCATACTTTAATTGAGTTACAAGCCTTGGGTTATTTGGTGATATTTTTAGTTTGAGCTGTCCCTCCGCTACCAGCAGCCTTTTTTCTAAATCGCCAATTTTTTTGGCGTTCTACTTTTTCTTATATGATGCATATTGAATTACGTGACCCCTCACAAAAGAGAGAAAGAGAGAGAGAGAGAGAGAGAGAGAGAGAGAGAGAGAGAGAGAGAGAAGCCAGGCCGAGACTGTGACAAGTCCTCGTATGAACTATGAAATACTTTTAGACAAGTTAGCAAAACCTTTTTTTACCCCATATAATTAGTGCTATGGCTATGGAGTTTCCCTGGATGTTATGTGCAAAACCCAATGGGAATGCTCTATTTTGTTCCTCTTGTAATTCAGTGTCTGAAATGTTCTTTACCAGAGATATATTCATGTTTTAGCACTCTATGTCAAAGACCTTCATGGTGAAATAACCACAAAATAAATTTTTGATGGGTGTTAACGGATCCCCGGTTCAGTTCTATATTGAAATATGCATTATTTACAAACTCCAGAATAAAATGTCGTGCCATTTGACACTGCATCACTTTCCATGCATTTTTGATGGCACATTTCGAGAAACACTTTCCATAATTTATCCTGAGTGGGAACAACTTGTCCAAGAGTTGGTAGGAATTTAGCACAGCCCCATCCAAATTGTTCCTAACAATTTTACTCATGTCATGGTTATGTGTTTTCTTGTAATAAAGTGACATAGCCCCGCGATGGGTTTGCCTAAATAGCATTTTGGATGGTTGCAACTGATTCTCATTCCATGAAGCGTAGAATTATGCCTGGCTTAAAAATATCCAACTTGTTTCCCTTCATTAACAGACATAGGCAGTGTTACAACTCTGAAGCAACAGAACGTGCCTTTTTGACATGACCGTGTGTTTTTAACCTTTATTTACCCAAGGTCGGTTCGCTGATGCTCTTTTTCAACAACGCCCTGCTTCACACCATACCCTACAAATCACCAGTCAGAAAGTAGAAATGGTTTTCAAGCTCTCATACTTTGGCTGTACTATAGTACTAGTGTTGAGGTGCCTTTCAGCAAGGCACTGCATAGCCAACTGCTCTAGCGGAAGCCTGAGGGCTAGATCCACAAAGAATGGATTGCACAGTGCAAGTTGCACCCTTACTTACAATTCATTATGAATTGAAAATGGGGGACCCTGATGTAAACAAGACGAAAGTCTTTCTCTGGTCTGTATCCCCTTAACAATTGTGTGTATTGAGCCGTACTGTATTGTACCCATTCTGCAATCTGTTAATACAATTTTCATTCAATCAATCAATCTGCGTGGTAAATGTGCATAACTGTAAAAGCAGGGAGGAACAGAACAAGCATGAAACCGTCCGGACCCACATGTAGGTGCAGCAAGGCAGTGTTCAATGAGACAGACCCACTGCTCACCTCTACTGCATGTGTAGGTGCAACAAGGCAGTGTTCAATGAGACAGACCCACTGCTCACCTCTACTGCACATGTAGGTGCAGCCAGGCAGTGTTCAATGAGACAGACCCACTGCTCACCTCTACTGCACATGTAGGTGCAGCCAGGCAGTGTTCAATGAGACAGACCCACTGCTCACCTCTACTGCATGTGTAGGTGCAACAAGGCAGTGTTCAATGAGACAGACCCACTGCTCACCTCTACTGCATGTGTAGGTGCAACAAGGCAGTGTTCAATGAGACAGACCCACTGCTCACCTCTACTGCATGTGTAGGTGCAGCCAGGCAGTGTTCAATGAGACAGACCCACTGCTCACCTCTACTGCACATGTAGGTGCAGCCAGGCAGTGTTCAATGAGACAGACCCACTGCTCACCCCTACTGCACATGTAGGTGCAGCCAGGCAGTGTTCAATGAGACAGACCCACTGCTCACCTCTACTGCACATGTAGGTGCAGCCAGGCAGTGTTCAATGAGACAGACCCACTGCTCACCTGTACTGCATGTGTAGGTGCAGCCAGGCAGTGTTCAATGAGACAGACCCACTGCTCACCTCTACTGCATGTGTAGGTGCAGCCAGGCAGTGTTCAATGAGACAGACCCACTGCTCACCTCTACTGCATGTGTAGGTGCAGCCAGGCAGTGTTCAATGAGACAGACCCACTGCTCACCTCTACTGCATGTGTAGGTGCAGCCAGGCAGTGTTCAATGAGACAGACCCACTGCTCACCTCTACTGCATGTGTAGGTGCAGCAAGGCAGTGTTCAATGAGACAGACCCACTGCTCACCTCTACTGCATGTGTAGGTGCAGCCAGGCAGTGTTCAATGAGACAGACCCACTGCTCACCTCTACTGCATGTGTAGGTGCAGCAAGGCAGTGTTCAATGAGACAGACCCACTGCTCACCTCTACTGCATGTGTAGGTGCAGCAAGGCAGTGTTCAATGAGACAGACCCACTGCTCACCTCTACTGCATGTGTAGGTGCAGCCAGGCAGTGTTCAATGAGACAGACCCACTGCTCACCTCTACTGCATGTGTAGGTGCAGCCAGGCAGTGTTCAATGAGACAGACCCACTGCTCACCTCCACTGCATGTGTAGGTGCAGCCAGGCAGTGTTCAATGAGACAGACCCACTGCTCACCCCTACTGCATGTGTAGGTGCAGCCAGGCAGTGTTCAATGAGACAGACCCACTGCTCACCTCCACTGCATGTGTAGGTGCAGCCAGGCAGTGTTCAATGAGACAGACCCACTGCTCACCCCTACTGCACATGTAGGTGCAGCAAGGCAGTGTTCAATGAGACAGACCCACTGCTCACCCCTACTGCACATGTAGGTGCAGCAAGGCAGTGTTCAATGAGACAGACCCACTGCTCACCTCTACTGCACATGTAGGTGCAGCCAGGCAGTGTTCAATGATAATGGGGGCAACAGCAGACTAATAGCAGGTGTAGTGGTCCAGAACAAAAAGGCTGGGAACTCTAAAGGTTACTTTTCATCCTGTATAAGATGCTTTTACCAAGGCTACAGAAATAGTTTCTATGCCACATAGGCTTGCCTTGAGTTATGATGTACTACACCAGGACATTGCCATCTGCATTTAACCCACTGTCGGTTTTTAGGAGCAGTAGGCCTCCACAGTACAGCGCTTTGGGATCGATAATGTTAGTAGTTACCGGTAGTTAGTAGTTCGGTCTCACCCGTCGTTGGCAAACCGTAGTTCCATACTCGCCTTTGTGAGGGTATTGTGGGGCCAAAATTGGCTGCCCTTAGAGATGACTGAGGTTATCAGAGTGAATGGTTGTGATTTTGGTGTATTCATACTGTGCCAAACGTATGTACCGTGTGTCTGTGACAGGTGATAACATGGGGTGATACCGCATCTTTTGGGTAAAAGCAGATAGGTACTGACTGTCTGGATTGGAAAGCTGTTAGATGGGAGAGAGGCCAGAGTAGAATTAGTGTCTGGAACTACAATATCATTAATTACTCTTAATTAATTAATTAGGTTTTTGGACAAATTGGCATTTTCTTGTATTGCCTGGCTTTGGTACTGGCATTATGTCAGACAATGACTCCTTGTTCCAATAATGAGTCAGTAAGTCCTGTGTCAGCTTCTGTGCCTAGTCTCTTTATGATGTTTACACTATTGTATGGACTGTCCAGATGGAGACAGGAGGAGAGGGTGTGTGTGTGTGTGTGTGTGTGTGTGTGTGTGTGTGTGTGTGTGTGTGTGTGTGTGTGTGTGTGTGTGTGTGTGTGTGTGTGTGTGTGTGTGTGTGTGTGTGTGTGTGTGTGTGTGTGTGTGTGTGTGTGTGTGTGTGTGTGTGTGTGTGTGTGTGTGTGTGCGTGCGTGCGTGCGTGTGATGTTTTCAATCAAGAGGTGAGTGATTGATTGAAAATTGTATAACAGATTGCAGAATGGGTACAATACAGTACGGCTCAATACACACAATTGTTAAGGGGATGCAGACCAGAGAAAGACTTTCGTCTTGTTCACATTGTTTACATCAGGGTCCCCCATTTTCAATTCATAATGAATTGTAAGTAAGGGTGCAATTAGCACCGTGCAATCCATTCTTTGTGGATCCCGCCCTGAGTGTCAAATATCTTAGGGGTTTGTTTTAAAGTATATGAGGAGACTGTCTGATTGGAGACGGACAAAAAAAACAATGAGAAGTTCCATGTTTTGGCTATTATTCTTCAAAAATATATTCCACATCCTACTTGCACCGTACAAACCCACACTTTCCAACCTCGCTGTTTAGTTCCTGCTGCCAAGTCTGCATATCTAAGCTTTTTTCTTTCATACACCTCCTCCACTGAATCCTCCCAGGGGACAGTCACTTCTATGAAATAAACAAACCGCTGACTACGAGACCATAATACTAAGTCAGGCCTCAAGTTAGTGCTAACTATCTCTCATGGAACAACAAGTATTCCTCCCAAATCTACCTGCATTTCCCAATCAGTAGCTCCATTTAGGTGTGCTGACTCATGGCTGCCTAAAAACCTACCTCCCTGTACTCATCTATTTCCTGACGCTAAGCTCTTTAACCTCTTAACTCAATCAGCACCAGACCCGAGGATACTCGGGTTATCTCGCCCACCGTTCAGAGCCAGACCCGAGTATAGTTGGGTTTTCATCGTTATTTCTTTTATTCAATATTTCCATTCATTACAGGCACACAGACTCGGGGGATAACATGGGGAATTATCCTGAGAATGCCAAAGTGCAATACCGGCCGCATCCTCCCAGGTGGCAGTATCAAGCACCCCTTGAAACCTTATATCTTGTCATGTGCAACGATCAAATGTCTCCGGGCGCACTTTTCTTTGTCAGGCGAGGCGAGCGGGTATCCCGATCGCATTGAGAAGCGTCAAATGCCCCTGATGCATCTGTTGTGGTGGATTATGTTGGCGACACAATGGACACCAGTACTTGGACTCGCAATCAGGCAATTGGAATATTCTTTTTGGGGTACCTCCTAGTGAAGGTAAGGACTAAATTATATCAATCCTGCTTTGATCCAACCATGATTTCACCTCGATCGCAACGTGTGTGTGTAACGTTACTCCACAAAGTATGCCGTTGGTGATGATCAAAGCATCAACAAACGACCCACCCCCCTTTCATGCATTCATGATGAAACATAATACCTATTATATACATTTGATTTGGAAATAGTAGCGTGTCCAGGCGAGAAACGGTAATACTTTTAATGAAATTCACGTTTTGCTGCATATCGTCGTTTTCTGGGATTAGACAGGATAACTCTAAAACTATACTTATATTCACCACGGTATAACACGCGAACGTATTGATGAAAAAATGTATTCTTTTTCACATATTGAACGATAGATAGTTGATGTCAAATGGGCCATAGTATTGTATCCATAGATATAATATAGAATATATATATAGCCCTGCAAACACTGCCACTTATTCCTATCTTTTAGAGCGTCGGCGTGGTAGGAACAAACGATGCTCAAGTCAGTGGTGTCCACAGAGTTAAGCATCGGGCAAAAATGGGTCTATTTTAGTTTTTGACGATTGCATACCCAAAGTAAATTGCGATTTATTATACGTTATACTAATAGCACATGCATGAGTCTCGTCTCTTTTGAAAGGTAACATTCTGAAGTTTCTTAAAATCACTTTGAGTGCTAATGAAATAGAGTAACAGAGGTTTGAACATACTGAAGTAAAAGTTTTGTGTACAATAAAATGTATTTTTACTGGTTGCCAGATGCCTGTTTTTAAGTTCCAGCTGAGAGGTAGGAACTGGAAAACATAATGGTTCCATAGCCTGTAGTCTTATGTAGTACAGGTCCAAAGTGTATACAAATCCCACGGAAATTAGGTTTTTAGTAACGTGTGTACCGGTAAAAAATCTGCATGATTATCCAAAATGGCCACCCGCTGCCATTCATTTCGATGCTCTCGTCAAAACAATGGACTTCTTAGTCTTCTTGTGTGACCTTCCCCCACTGTCAGCGCCTGTCTGGGATCGCTTTCGGAGCAGACGCTCCTTGGCTACAATGGTGGTCAATAATTTTCACCATCAGTGGTGACTGATCAGTTCAGTCACCGTTCACAACCGGACGTGGTCACTCGTCCGAGCGGCTTGTCAAATGACGCTAGCCGGATGTTTCGTCTTGTAACTTGAGAATGGAATCACACAATAGGTTGAATGTGGTTACGATCGAAAGGCGGCAAATTCAACTTTCCAACAATCTATTGTTTGATCGGCTAAAACGCAGTCCGGAGCCGACAGACAAGGGCAAAGTGCTGCGACGTGCGCAGGAGTGTATGACGGCCCGCCGTCGGGCCGTCCGATGCTTATTTCCTCCATACTCCACAGGTTCTTCCAACTAATCTTCATCATCTCACATCTCTACACTTTCCCAGTTCATCCACTGTCCCTGCTTAGTCTGGGCCACAGCCTTTGTACACCTCACTATTTCTCCACTATCAGCTTCTTCTTTTCTGTGGCACCTGCTTTACTCCATACTGGCTTCCCTGAGCTGAGCCCCATGGCCTCCCCATCCTTGTTGCACCTTACCTACAATGTCTGTATGCCTAAGAGCTGCCTTTGCTTCCTGTACTGCCTGTCTTGGGTTCCATTTCCTCCCTTTAGTTGGATTTGGGACCAAATTACTAACTACTGGCAGCACATCACCCCCACCCTCATTCACCTCCACTGGCTCCCAGTCAAGTTCCGCATCTCTTTCAAACTCCTGCTCCTCACCTTCCATGCCCTAGCCCCCCGATACCTGTCTGATCTCCTCCACCAGCACACTCCATCCCGGAACCTACGACCCTCTGATCTGGGTCTCCTCTGCATCCCTCGCACCAGGTTGCAGACTTTCGGTGACAGAGCCTTCAGTGTGGCATCCCCCACCCCCTGGACACCTTCAAAACTGCTCTCAAAACACACCTCTTCACCAAGGCTTTTCCCCATTAGTTAGTTTAGATTAGATTAGGTGCATTATCCCTTACCTGCCCTCACTCATCCCCTTTTTCCCTATTGCCCCCTTTCCCTAGCCCTCTTGATTGTAAAGCAACCTTGGGTTTCCTGAAAGGCTGTACTTTTTTTTTTATACTGTATCTTAGCTCCCTCAGCAACAACTCTGTTCTCACCTTCACACACTTAAACTCCTCTGTTAGACATGTAACTGGTAGCTGGAGAATGCCTTTCCCATACAATGCCACACTACTAATACACAGAGGAACTCTTAGCCATTTTCTAATGTAAGAATTATCTCTCAAGCCTTTCTACATTTGGTATTGGTACTTCATATTGACAATGGCCACATCAACTTAGGAAATAAACCAAACTGCGAACACCATGACTTCAACTTGCCTGGAAGCCCTGACTTCTCCCTCCTATCCCCTCTACAACATATTTCCTAAGTAGCTCTGTTCACTATCGTTCAACTCCTCATTATACCACCTACCCAAGTTTTTCACTAGCGTGTCCGAAACCGTGCCAGATAAAACGGATACTTTTAGGAAAAGTCATTGAGTGACAGAGCTGGAGCTCGACCGAGTGATGAGTATACATTTATTGAAAATTCCTAGGGGCCATGTGACCCCTTGTCGGCTGTGCTAGTGTTAAATAAAGGTTTGAAATTAAATTAAATTAATGTGTGGCATTCAATTTACACAGAGTAAATCTATGAATTGAAAATGGGGGACCCTGATGGAAACAAGACAAACGTCTTTCTCTGGTCTGCATCCCCTTAACAATTGTATGTATTGAGCCGTACTGTATTGTACCCATTCTGCAATCTGTTAAAAAAAGTTCATTCATTCATTCATTCATTCATTCATTCATTCATTCATTCATTCATTCATTCATTCATTCATTCATTCATTCATCCATGCCTATGCAAAGCTTGCATCTAGTCTCCTCTGGGTATGAGGTTACGAATCAGGAGCCAATTCAGTCTGTATCTCTTCTGCTATGTGTCGTCTACAGTGCCAGTTTAATATGCAATATAGTGGAATATTGAGTCACTGTGGGTTTCAGAATAGTCATTAGTGTGAAGCACAATTTGGTTATTTTCCGGCAATGTCTTTTATTAATGTGGAGTCACACATTCAGGGTAAAGAAGGCATACAAAATCTCAGGTCACTAAATGTACAAATCGTTCCTAACTTATTAATACTGGCCTATATGTGACATGGGAACATGCAAAACATGTATTGGGCTCACTTACAACTGGTGTGACTGGTTTTCATTCACTTACAATCCCATTTGAAGGTGTTACAGCTCAAACTAGTGTAATTGTACAATGTCCAAAATGCACTTTTCTCACTCTGAAAAGCTTAAAGATATGTGTTGTTGTAGCATAAAGCCAGACCAGACCAGTGTCAGAGAATGCATATACTGTAGCATGTAAAGACCATACAGTATTTGATGCGTCACATGTTTCTAGAAATGTAATTATTTTTCTTGCTACACTAGATTGATGGATTTCATTTACACAAACGGTTTCTGCCTAATAAATCAACGGGGCACGTTGGAGAGATAAGACGTGTTGACATTGCACTTTCTGACTGTCCTGGTATTTGGAATGGAATTGGATGTAATATAGGTTCCTCTGCTAGGAATTCCTAATGATCCCATAGTCGTGACAGTTCCACCGACTCAGACATTCACACACCGAGGGTGGAGGCAACCATGCAAGGTGCCAACCTGCTCATCAGGAGCAATTAGGGGTTAAGTGTCTTGCTCAAGGAACCTTCGACACTCTGCCTGGGAGGAGAGGGAATCCAACCAAGAACCTCCGGATTACCAGACGACGGCGCTACCTCCTGATCCACTGTCGCCCCCAATAGGGCTGGCAAACTACAACGCGTTATGTAGCCAACACCTGTTCTGTTTTATATGACACTAGGATAAAGTCTATTTTGAGGTTGGCCATATCTGTGTTGTGTAGTCGTAGCAACTTCTTGAAGCATCAGTGTCACAGTCTGCTTCTTGAAGCAGTGGCTAGGATAACTTACTGACTCAATAACACGTATAATAATAAAGTATCCAAATGCACAGAAATATCAATATAATGTGGTACACAGATACAGAAGCAGTTATGGATAGCAGGTGATATTCTTACTTATCAAGTTCCATTGTATATTACCATTATTTTTATACTCAGTTGACTTTGTAACCTACTTTTAGCCCTTGGGCTCTTTTATATTCACTTGTTTGTTTAACCTACTTTTACTTAGTCGTCTTTGCAACCTACTTTTTACTAGATTGGTGGTGCCCTATACTTACGTCTCTTACGTTCTTTTGTGTCCGTTTTGATGGATGATCCTGTCCTCAATCGCTCTCCTTTCTCTGGTTACCATTCTGTATTTAAGAGAAACCTCAACAATAGATGAAAAAACACATTCATAAGACATAACAACACTACATACCATCATCATAATGACACATTTAACCCTTTTACTACCACACTACAGAATGGTTAACCCTTTCACCGTGACATCACATACGGTTAACCCTTTCACTGCACATGACAAAGGGTTAACCCTTTCACTACCACACTACATAAAGTAAACCTGTTCACTACCAGTGTGGTAGTGAAAGCGTTAACCACTACCAGTGTGGTAGTGAAAGGGTTAACCTTTTTGTTGTGTGGTAGTGAAAGGGTTAACAGCTAAATACAAATAATAATCCAGCCTCAATATGACTCAGATTTCTATAATTCCTGATAACGTGGTGTTACCTTGTCCTTGAGTAAAGCTGACCCTTTATAACTGTACTGTACTGTGCTGTACTTTTCAGTTTGTCTAACCATTCACGCTAACTTGTTAGGTTTAGCTAAAGTAATGCTAGGCAATACAGCTGTGCTTCAAAATTCTCATGTAAGGAGTGTCATGGTTGGAGGAAGTGATTTTGGGAGATGCAGAGAAATGCTTCACTAGAAGCAGCCATTAAAGGTGCTATAGATAACATTCAGCCACTATAGGGCACCAACATGTACTTTTTCCAATCAGGATTTTAAGATTCATGTAAACGCTTACACCCTTAATAAGATCATAACCAGGATATTCAGACATTTAACAGACACAATACATTCTGAAGGAAAACCCACTCATTTGGTCGTAATCCTTTTTTACATACTAAATTCTTGATGAATTCCTGTTGAATCACTCTATGTTGCTCAACTGCAACAGTGTAGCTGCCCTGAAAATCGCATTGACAAGATTAGCCTAGTTTGACTCAAGTCGCATAGATGCGATTAGCCTACTTCCTTCACACTGAGGGACACCAAGGGGACGTGACATTAGCGGAACGCGAGTGTCCTCTGCAGAAGGGATGATTTTCAGGGACAGAACTGGTTGATTCTCTCAACTCACCCGGGGCTGGGGAGTAATTACATGGGGGCAGAGAGAAGCGTGTGACCGGAAGGTTGCCGTGTTTTTGATCCCCCAGACTGATGGGACAAATCTGGGCGGGGAAGTGAATGAATAACTCTCCCCCCGCCATCGATACC
>NC_140180.1:96118130-96129432 GCF_963971535.1 Notolepis coatsorum
TAGAATGGACACATTTACATTCTGCTCTCAGCACACCCCATGTGTTCAGTAGAAAGCTATCTGGCTGCACATTAGCCTAGCTTAGCACAATGTCGGTTAGCCTAGGCATTGTCCAAGTAACACCTCTCCCGAAGGCTAACGGCCGGCACTGTCCGCTTCCATTAATTTCTACAGAACGCACAGAGAGGAAACTGGTATCTATCGTCTTGTCTCTATCTGGAGAAGACAATAAACAAATTTCCCAAAATGTTGGCGTGTTCCTTTAATTCCTGTGTGTTGTCCCTGTTCAAATAAAGTCTAAACTAAACCCTGAAATATTGTGATATTATTTGAAGGCTATATCGCCCACCCCCTAGCTCATGAAACCTACAGTTAAAACCTGTTAAAAAGGCCCCCTTATAAGGGGACCCTGCTTTTATTTTCATAAAACGATCAATAGAGACCATATTAGATCCCCACGTGGGGTATCATTGGAAAGCCACACTCATTGGCTACAACCCTGTCCAAAAAATGTCGAGATCGCCAAATGATTGACCGAGTGTTGTGTACTTTGCCATGTACTTTGGGGCATGCCTCACATATCGGCATGTAACTCGAGAACCGCTGAACGGATTTTGTCGCCTGAAAAGGCAATCGACAAGCAACAAATAGGGCTTTAATGCTACATGCATCATGTATTAAAATAAATGTACACCGAGCCGCTAGAGGTCGGCAAAGTGGCGCGTCGCAAATCATCCTCAAGAGGGCCCACATGTGGATGTTAAGAGGTTAATGTTGTGTTTCTTTTTTAAATGTAGCCAAGAGTAAAGACCTTAACCCTATCAAAACAGCAGTCAAAGTGTATATTTTCATTCGAAAATATGCATTTATCTATTTATATCTCTTTTATCGTAAAACCGCCAGGAAATGACTAAATCCAGATTTAACACCGCCATTGGAAAGAGGAGCATTTCCCCCTATCCATAGATGTATTATTTGGCCATAATAAGGTCAAGGTCAAGTTCAAGGTCAAATATGAATTTATAATTAAAATGGATTATAATTTATTACTGTATCTACAAATCCTTCTGTTTAATCATTTTCCCTTTATTCATTTGCTCTTTTGTACACTTGATCTCAATAAGGTGCTGAATGAGCTCAGTGAGTGTAATCAAAATAACCTCAATGTTTTCATGGTGTTATTCTCCAGCAAAGATGCAAAGAAAAATCATAATTTATATTCTCCTTTGTTTCATCACAATTTACTCAAGCCAAGTACAGACACAATATTCCTGACACTGGGAATACATACCCACAGGTCCCTAGATGTGCCTAGATACCAATAACATGCAAATTGACCTTGTAGAAGTGGAGCAATCTTCCATTTACTTGGGCACTTTAGGCGGAATTTCTGAAAATAGGGCTACAGCTTAACAGGTTAATATTGTAGAGGCCTGTGTGATCAACCAACACATGGCTGAGCTTGGGCTAGACACTAACTTCTCCAATGAGAGGCCGTTGAGTCCCTCTCGGGCTACCCTGGCTGGAAGCATCCACCGTGCGGCATATTAAATGTTCTAAATCTGTGGTTTTTCATTTTCATTTATTTTATATTGTATTGTACTCAAGAGCACCTCAGAAAATATTGTTACTCTGAAAACTTAAAACAGAGTTATATGGTTCTTTGTCTGGGGTACTCAATTATGCATTAACATTTTACATCGTTTGAATCAAAGTGCTTTGTCACTGCCGTGGGATTTGCCTATTTCCCATCTCTGTGTTTGAATCACAGGGGTTTGACAGTAAATATTTCACACGGTTTTCTCCCTTGTATTTGAACTAAGTCGACTTTCTACGCTTGAATACATCCAAAGAAAATCTAGCTTTTCACCCCATCGATTTTCTGTTTCTATACATTTGTAACCCCCCCCCCCCCCCCCCCCTTCTAGGTATTATGAATGGATGTAGCATAACTATAGAAGCCTATTATCAGAGTCATAGATGACAGAAATAGCACGCTGAGAACATTGCAGGAGTCATGTCATGTTAAGTCACAGACTACCGAGCATTTGAGTACCACGGATTAGTCCACTATTAAATACAAATGAGTAGAAACCAAGCATCTGGAAGTGTAGCCACGTTCCCCAGGCAATAGACTTGTTATAGCGTCACGGTGAACAGATTCTAAGAGGTCGGACTGACTGAGGGGAACGGGAGGAGCGGCGCGTATGTCGTATCGGTTTGCTGTCTTCTCCTCTCCTCCCCATTTGACTAATTCCAAGCAGCGCCTGTCAATTAGCCGAGCGCCGAGCCCCCTGGATGGGCGCGTCCTATTGGACTCCCCTCGGAGAAAAAGTGCTGACGGGAAGCTCACCGGTAGAGAGAGCCCTGGAGGAGACGGGGAGGAAAAGACGCCCCATGGGAGGAGAGAGATTCCCGGAAACCTGCCTCCCACGAACCACAAGGCCACGCTTGTGTGTTTCCACCGTCTGCTATTCGCCGCTCAGAGGGACGTAATGAGTGCCGATACGACTGAGTGAATGTGTGCCAGGAGCCGTGGGCTACGGATCGCACCGTATAGTGACTCCCCGCCGTTTCTCCTTCTTCTTCTTCTTCTTTTCTTCTTCTTCTTCTTCTTCTTCTTCTTCCTTCTTCTTCTTCTTCTTCTTCTTCTTCTTCTTCTTCTTCTTCTTCTTCTTCTTCTTCTTCTTCTTCTTCTTCTTCTTCTTCTTCTTCTTCTTCTTTCTTCTTCTTCTTCTTCTTCTTCTTCTTCTTCTTCTACTTCTTCTCCTCCTCCTCCTCCTCCTCCTCCTCCTCCTCCTCCTCCTCCTCCTACGGAGCCCGGCTGACAGCGGAGAAGATTCACAGATGATTGTGTTCACAGCTCGTGTGCTTCCCTCTTCGAGGGACGTGTTTAGTACAATTCCGGTATTTCCTCGAAAGCGTGTGCTTGAACGAGGACAATTGCCACCGAGCTCATTTTCCTCTCCTTCCCTGCTTCCCCGCTCTCTCTCTGTCTGTCTCTATCTATCTCTCTCTTCCCCCCCATATCTCTCTATCTCTCTCCCCTCTCTCTCTCTCTGTCCTCCATCTCATCATCTCCTTCCCTCGCTCTCTCTCCTTCCCCCATCTCTCTCTATCTCTCTCCCTCTCTCTCTCTCTGTCCTCCATCTCATCATCTCTTTCCCCCCCTTTCTCTCTATCTATTCCCCCCCATCTCTTCTCTCTCTCTCTCTCTCTCTCTCTCTCTCTCTCTCTCTCTCTCTCTCTCTCTCTCTCTCTCTCTTCTCTCTCTCTCTCTCTCTCTCTCTCTCTCTCTCTCTCTCTCTCTCTCTCTCTCTGTCCTCCCCCATCTCATCATCTCGTTCCCCCCCCATCTCTCTCTCTCTCTCTCTCTCTCTCTCTCTCTCTCTCTCTCTCTCTCTCTCTCTCTCTCTCTCTCTCTCTCTCTCTCTCTCTCTCTCTCTCTCTCTCTCTTCTCTCTCTCTCTCTCTCTCTTCCCCACCATCTCTCTCTCTCTCTCTCTCTCTCTCTCTCTCTCTCTCTCTCTCTCCCTATCTGTCCTCCTCCATCTAATCATCTCCCCCCCCCCCCCCCTCTCTCTCTCTCTCTCTCTCTCTCTCTCTCTCTCTCTCTCTCTCTCTCTCTCTCTCTTCCTACGGAGTACAGGCCGTGTGACGAGATTCAACTACAGCAGAGGTAGTATAGTGCTACTACTTGGTGTGGGATTTTCTCCTGACGCACCAATCCAACCACGACTATGCGTGGAAGGCGTGGTAAACCTGACCGTCGCACTACAATAATAATAATAACTAGACAATTCCGCGCGGGGGAAATTGTGAAAGTGTGGGTGACGCTGTGCACCGCCGGCCAACGGGGAGAGGGTCTCTCGCGAGTCTCTATGACAAACGGTTCAAAGGATACAAAAAGGGGGCGCGGCCTAAGGATCGGGGAGTGGTCAACATAGACCAATCAAAGAGGATATCCCTAATGAGTGCAATGACACAACCCGCAACACTATTACACTATTACACACTATTACACTATACACTATTACACACTATTACACTATTACACACTATTACACTATTACACACTATTACACTATTACACTATTACACTATTACACAATATAACACTATTACACACTATTACACTATTACACTATTACACACTATTACACTAGTACACACTATACACACTATTACACTATTACACACTATTACACTATTACACACTATTACACTATTACACACTATTACACACTATACACACTATTACACTATTACACTATTACACACTATTACACACTATTACACTATTACACACTATACACTATTACACTATTACACACTATAAAACTATTACACTATTACACACTATTACACTATTACACACTATTACACTATTACACTATTACACACTATTACACTATTACACACTATTACACACTATTACACTATTACACTATTACACACTATTACACACTATTACACTATTACACTATTACACACTATTACACTATTACACACTATTACACTATTACACTATTACACACTATTACACTATTACACACTATTACACTATTACACTATTACACACTATTACACTATTACACACTATTACACTATTACACACTATTACACTATTACACTATTACACACTATTACACTATTACACACTATTACACTATACACTATTACACACTATTACACTATTACACTATTACACACTATTACACTATACACACTATTACACTATTACACTATTACACACTATTACACTATTACACACTATTACACTATTACACACTATTACACTATTACACACTATTACACTATTACACTATTACACACTATTACACTATTACACTATTACACACTATTACACTATTACACTATTACACACTATTACACTATTACACACTATTACACTATTACACTATTACACACTATTACACTATTACACACTATTACACTATTACACACTATTACACTATTACACTATTACACACTATTACACTATTACACACTATTACACTATTACACTATTACACACTATTACACTATTACACTATTACACACTATTACACTATTACACTATTACACACTATTACACTATTACACTATTACACACTATTACACACTATTACACTATTACACACTATTACACTATTACACTATTACACACTATTACACACTATTACACACTATTACACTATTACACTATTACACACTATTACACTATTACACACTATTGCACTATTACACACTATTACACTATTACACACTATTACACTATTACACACTATTACACTATTACACTATACACACTATTACACTATTACACACTATTACACACTATTACACTATTACACTATTACACACTATTACACTAATACACTATTACACACTATTACACTATTAGACACTATTACACTATTACACACTATTACACTATTACACTATTACACACTATTACACACTATTACACTATTACACACAATTACACTATTACACACTATTACACTATTACACACTATTACACTATTACACAATATTACACTATTACACACTATTACACTATTACACACTATTACACTATTACACTTACACTATTACACTATTCACACTATTACACACTATTACACTATTACACTATTACCTTACACGCTATTACACTATTACACTATTACACACTATTACACTATTACACACTATTACACACAATACACTATTACACACTATACACTATTACACTATTACACTATTACACACTATTACACACTATTACACTATTACACACTATTACACTATTACACTATTACACACAATACACATTACACACTATTACACTATTACACACTATTACACACTATTACACTATTACACTATTACACACTATTACACTATTACACTAATACACACTATATCACTATTACACACTATTACACTATTACACACTATTACACTATTACACACTATTACACACTATTACACTATTACACTATTACACACTATTACACTATTACACTATTACACACTATTACACTATTACACTATTACACACTATTACACTATTACACACTATTACACTATTACACACTATACACTATTACACTATTACACACTATTACACACTATTACACTATTACACACTATTACACTATTACACACTATACACTAAACACTATTACACACTATTACACTATACACACTATTACACACTATTACACTATTACACTATTACACACTATTACACTATTACACACTATTACACTATTACACATTCTATTACACTATTACACTATTACACACTATTACACTATTACCCACTATACACTATTACACTATTACACACTATTACACTACACTATACACCTATTACACAAAACACACTATTACACACATTACACCTATTACACACTACCCTTACACAATACCACTATTACCACTATTACCCCCCAACCCCCCCCCCCCCCCCCCCACAACCCCCACAACACACATACACACTAACAACACTATCACACACTACAACACTATTACACACTACACACTATTACACAATACACACTATACACAACACAACACACACTATTACACAACACAAACTATTACACTATTACACTATTACACACTATTACACTATTACACTATTACACTATTACACTATTACACTAATACACACTAACACTATTACACTATTACACACTATTACACACTAACACCCACTATTACACTATTACACTATTACCACTATTACACAAACACTTACACACTATTACACACACTATACACACATTACACTATTACACACTATTACCACAATTACACTATTACACACTATTACACTATTACCACACTATACACTATTACACTATTACACACTAACTTACACACAATACACACTATTACACTATTACACTATTACACACTATTACACTATTACCACTATTCACTTACACTATTACACTATTACACACATAACTACACTATTACACACTATTACACACTATTACACTATTACACTATTACACTATTACACACTATTACACTATTACACTATTACACACTATTACACACTATACACTATTACATCACACTTACACTATTACACACTATTACACTATTACACACTATTACACTATTACACACTATTACACTATTACACACTATTACACTATTACACTATTACACACTATTACACTATTACACACTATACACACTATTACACCTATTACACTATTACACACTATTACACTATTACACTATTCCACACTATTACACTAATTAACACTATTACACTATTACACACTATTACACTATTACACTATTACACACTATTACACTATTACACTATTACACACTATTACACACTATTACACACTATTACACTATTACACACTATTACACTATTACACACTATTACACTATTACACTATTACACACTATTACACTATTACACACTATTACACTATTACACTATTACCACTATTACACACTATTACACTATTACACTATTTACACATACACTATTACACACTATTACACTATTACACACTATTACACTATTACACACTATTACACTATTACACTATTACACTATTACACTATTACACTACACACTATTACACTATTACACTATTACACACTTCTATTACACTATTACACACTATTACACTATTACACACTATTACCTATTACACTATTACACACTATTACACTATTACACTATTACACACTATAACTATTACACACTATTACACTAATACACTATTACACACTATTACACTAATACACTATTACACACTATTACACTATTACACACTATTACACTATTACACACTATTACACTATTACACACTATTACACTATTACACACTATTACACTATTACACTATTACACACTATTACACTATTACACACTATTACACTATTACACACTATTACACTATTACACACTATTACACTATTACACTATTACACACTATATTACACTATTACACACTATTACACACTATTACACTATTACACTATTACACACTATTACACTATTACACTATTACACACTATTACACTATTACACACTATTACACTATTAACACTATTACACTATTACACACTATTACACACTATTACACTATTACACTATTACACACTATTACACTATTACACTATTACACACTATTACACTATTACACTATTACACACTATTACACTATTACACACTATACACTATTACACACTATTACACTATTACACTATTACACACTATTACACTATTACACTATTACACACTATTACACTATTACACACTATTAACACTATTACAGCTATTACACACTATTACACACTATTACACTATTACACACTATTACACACTATTACACTATTACACTATTACACACTATTACACTATTACACACTATTACACTATACACACACTATTACACTATTACACTATTACACTATTACACACTATTACACTATTACACACAATTACACTATACACTATTACACACTATTACACTATTACACTATTACACACTATTACACTATTACACACTATTACACTATTACACACTATTACACATTATTACACTATTACACTATTACACACTATTACACTATTACACACTATACACACTATTACACACTATTACACTATTACACACTATTACACTATTACACACTATTACACTATTACACACTATTACACTATTACACACTATTACACTATTACACTATTACACACTATTACACTATTACACACTATTACACTATTACACTATTCACACTATTACACTATTACACTATTACACACTATTACACTATTACACACTATTACACTATTACACTATTACACACTATTACACTATTACACACTATTACACTATTACAAACACTATTACACTATTACACACTATTACACTATTACACTATTACACACTATTACACTATTACACTATTACACACTATTACACTATTACACTATTACACACTATTACACTATTACACACTATTACACTATTACACTATTACACACTATTACACTATTACACACTATTACACTATTACACACTATTACACTATTACACTATTACACACTATTACACTATTACACACTATTACACTATTACACTATTACACACTATTACACTATTACACTATTACACACTATTACACTATTACACTATTACACACTATTACACTATTACACTATTACACACTATTACACACTATTACACTATTACACACTATTACACTATTACACACTATTACACACTATTACACACTATTACACACTATTACACTATTACACTATTACACACTATTACACTATTACACACTATTGCACTATTACACTCTATTACACTATTACACACTATTACACTATTACACACTATTACACTATTACACACTATTACACTATTACACACTATTACACACTATTACACTATTACACTATTACACACTATTACACTATTACACTATTACACACTATTACACTATTAGACACTATTACACTATTACACACTATTACACTATTACACTATTACACACTATTACACACTATTACACTATTTACACACTATTACACTATTCACTATTACACACTATTACACACTATTACACACTATTACACTATTACACACTATTACACTATTACTCACTATTACACTATTACACTATTACACACTATTACACTATTACACACTATTACACTATTACACTATTACACACTATTACACTATTACACACTATTACACTATTACACTATTACACACTATTACACTATTACACACTATTACACTATTACACACTATACACTATACACACTATTACACTATTACACACTATTACACACTATACACTATTACACACTACACACTATTACACTATTACACTATTACACACTATTACACTATTACACACTATTACACTATTACACACTATTACACTATTACACTATTACACACTATTACACTATTACACCTATTACACACTATACACTATTACACACTATTACACTATTACACACTATTACACTATTACACACTATTACACTATTACACACTATTACACTATTACACTATTACACACTATTACACTATTACACACTATTACACTATTACACACTATTACACTATTACACACTATTACACTATTACACTATTACACACTATTACCTCTTTAGACACTATTACACCTATTACACACTATTACACTATTACACTAATACACACTATTACACCACTATTACAACTATTACACACTATTACACTATTACACTATTACACAATATTACACACTATTACACTATACACTATATTACACTATTACACTATTACAATATACACACTATTACACTATTACACTATTACACACTATTACACCTATTACACCTATTACACTATTACACACTATTACACTATTACACACTATTACACTATTACACTATTACACACTATTACACTATTACACACTATTACACTATTACACTATTACACACTATTACACTATTACACTATTACACTATTACACACTATTACACTATTACACACTATTACACTATTACACTATTACACACTATTACACTATTACACTATTACAACACTATTACACTATTAGACACTATTACACTATTACACACTATTACACTATTACACTATTACACACTATTACACTATTTACACACTATTACACTATTACACCGAGTACAATGGCACAATCCGCAAGTCTCTACGACAAACGGTTCAAGAGATACAACTGAGGGGGTGTGCCTAAGGGGGCGTGGTCTAAGGATCGGGGGAGTGGTCAACATCGACCAATGAAAGGTGGTCAACATCGACCAATGGCACAATCCCCAAGTCTCTACGACAAACGGTTCAAGAGATACACTGAGGGGGTGTGGCCTAAGGGGGCGTGGTCTAAGGATCGGGGGAGTGGTCACATCGACCAATGAAAGGTGGTCAACAGGGGAGTGGTCAACATCGACCAATGAAAGGTGGTCAACATCGACCAATGGCACAATCCGCAAGTCTCTACGACAAACGGTTCAAGAGATACACTGAGGGGTGTGGCTAAGGGGGCGTGGTCTAAGGATCGGGGGAGTGGTCAACATCGACCAATGAAAGGTGGTCAACATGGACCAATGAAAAATGAAAGAGGATATCCCTACTGAGTACAATGACACAACCCACAAGACAGAGGGCGCTGTCAGCAATTCAGTACTGCAACACAGTGATGGCCAATGATGGGTTAAGTGGATGATGTCATTGGCAGCTCAGCCACGAGCCACACAGCTGAACCAATCATGAGTG
>NC_140180.1:96129632-96167132 GCF_963971535.1 Notolepis coatsorum
GTAGTCTGTCCATGAGGGCTGGAATGCCCGAATTTTCTTAGCTGGCGGGGTTGCCATCATGACAGAATGTGACCGCAGCACTGTGTGATTTTACCTGTGAACTGCGCGAGGCCAGCTGACTGCTGGGATGTACCATGTATTAGCTGTCATAGGGGTGTGCAAACCAGTCAACTTACAAAAAAGAGCCTGTTGGAGGATTTCAACAAGATAAATGCGACAACAGTGCAAAATATTTCACTATAATATTTCAAAGTGAAGTAAAAATAATTATAATTATTATAATTCTTCTGGGGACATTGGATCACTGGGGCACAGCTGATCAACACTGGGGCACGTGCCCCAGTGATAGTGGTCTAAATACGCCGATGCGTACAGGGATGCTGTGTCCTGCTATCTACAGGCTTCCCTGTTCACATGGGACCTAAAATGGCGCCGTACAGGGCTGCTGTGTCCTGCTGTCTACAGGCTTCCCTGTCTAAATGGGACCTAAAATGGCGCCATACAGGGCTGCTGTGTCTGCGCTCCTCCACGACGAGCAGCTTTCTGCTAAGTTCTGTTGTTTTCATGTACTTGTATATGTTGTCAAAGTTTATGCCTACTTGAAGTGTGACAGAGATGCATTGCTGATCATTTGAGATTCGACGATCACTCACCCCGTTCCGGAATGTATCCACAATGTTCCCCTGTTTGCACGACCAGAGGCCTCGTCTACTATCAGCGCAGTATGGACGCAGTAGACGCAGATCTGTGGTGCTTGTGAAGAGAGTTAGGCGCCCCCCCACTTCATTCATTTGGTCGTCCTCAGACGAGCTTGACAACGAAGTCTCCAGTCTTCTCGGTCGACCATACATGCAGCAAGCTCCACAGAATTACTGTATCTACTTCCCACCATACTATTAGCCAACGTGCAGTCCTTGCACAATAAGATGAGTGAACTGAGGGCTAGGATTGTATTCCAACGTGTGTCAAGAGACTGTAACATCATCTGTTTGACAGAGACTTGGTTATCACCAATAATACCGGACCGTGCAATAGTTCCTCCCGGTTTCTCCGCGTTCCGAGCGGATAGATCAAGTAAGCTGTCCGGGAAAAGTAAAGGAGGAAGCGTATGCTTTATGACCAATGACATATGGTGTAATTCTGTTCACCTGTTGAACTCCTTCTGCTCACCTGATGTGGAATATCTGATGCTGCTGTGTCGACCATTCTGGTTGCAGAGGGAATTCACCAGCAACATGGAAAATAAACATCCAGAGTCACAGAAAAAAGTACTTCCAAAGTACTTTCAACACATCAAGATGAACACGCGAGGCAACAACACTGCTACTCCTGCTTCTGCAATGCATACACACCCTCTCTGCAGGGCCATTAAATCAGCCTAGAGGGAGTACAAGGAGAAGATAGAGAACCAGCTCAGTGGGAATGATTCATGCAGCGTATGGCAGGGCATCCATACCATATCTGACTTCAAGGCTACAGTAGTCCTGGCTGTGCAGCAAATGTCTCAGCCTCCCTGCCAGACGAGCTGAATCCCTTCTATGCCCAGTTTGAGTCCACCAACATCAACCCTCCAGAACTAACCCCCACCACAGCCCCCGCCAACTCCATCATGCCCAGTGATCTGACCATCACAGCAGGATGTGATCGCTGGCCAGGTGATCAGAACATGTGCAGCACAGCTGGCAGGCGTGTTTACACATATATACAACCTCTCACTCTCTCTCTGTGTTCATTCCCCTCCTGCTTTATGTCCTCCACGATCATGCCTGTCCCAAAGAAAGGCAAGGTGACATGCCCAAACGGCCGGCCCCCTATTGCCCTCAACCCCATAGTGAGTATTTCGAGAGGCACATAAAAAACGAAATGTGTGCCATCATACTCCCCACACTAGACGAGCACCAGTTAGCTTATCGAGAAAACAGATCCACAGATGATGCCATATCCACAGTACTCCATAGCACCGTCACACAAGAATACATATGCCTGATTGCTGTTTGTTGACTACAGTTCGGCATTTAACCAGTTAACGTTCGACAGCTCTCATAGGGGCCGTCACGCCCGTGCGCGGGACACGTGCACGTCGTGGCACTTTGCTCGTCCGAACGTCACCTCACTCAACCTAATGCGTGCTTTGGGCCTCGAGTTACAAGACGAAATATCAGGCGAGCATCATTTGACAAGTCGTTCCGACGAGTGACCACGTCTGGACTGAACTGACTGACCAGTCACTGTTGATGGCGAAGATTATTGACCACCGTTGTAGCCAAGTAGCGTCTGCTACGAAAGTTGTTTTGACTTGCACGTCTGAATGAATGGAAGCGGATGGCCATTTTGGATAATCATGCTGAATTATTCCTCATACTATACTTGTGATCTGTACTTGTTCGTTCTCTCTCTCTCTCTCTCTCTCTCTCTCTCTCTCTCTCTCTCTCTCTCTCTCTCTCTCTCTCTCTCTCTCTCTCTCTCTCTCTCCTTATTCTTATTTTTAACTAAACTAAGTTTTATGAAATGTCTGAAGTTGAACCCCCCCTCTTTAACTGGGGAACATGGAACAATCAGAAACTGAAACACATATTTATATCAGTATTACATAACAGTAATAGTACACATGAACTGTTTTGCCTGTTTTATTATTATTTTCCTATATAATATTTTATGCAGCATGTACATGATTACGTGCCAAATAACCACTTTCAGTGCTATTTAGCACCATTTGTTGTATCTATAAATCATATTGGTGTAAGTAAAGGCTGCTCTTAGTGGAGTAACGGAGATGAGAGACGGGGAGAGTGCTGTGCATCTCGGTTTGGTTCTGAAATACGTCTCCGGCGCACACGCTATGAATATAATTAAGTTCACATGCATAACTCATGATGACGATTTAAGACAAGCTTTCTCGAGGCTTTTGAAAATGTAGGGGAGCCCTTTTTTCTCATGGATCAGCAGAGATACTAGAGAAAACATCTGCATTTTTCTTCGTCTCGTTTGACACAAAACTTTAAAAATAGGATTACTGACTGATACTTCCATGGGTCCAGACGGGGCGGTCTTACAGGTCCTACATGTAGTTTGGATTCCGAACAGATGGTGCGCCTAGGAGGAACATAAAACATGTTTTTTCCTGAATAATAATATTAATATATGTGTAATACAAATATTTATGTCCTCATTATCTGTGCTTTCCCGAATTCAGATTCGGACTCATCCCTATTCACTATACTTGGTTGTGTTTACTATATTCAGTTATGTTGACTATACTCAGTTGTCTTGACTATACTCAGTTGTCTTGACTATAATCAGTTGTGTTGACTATACTCAGTTGTGTTTACTATAATCAGTTGTGTTTACTATACTCAGTTGTGTTCACTATACTCAGTTGTCTTGACTATACTCAGTTGTGTTTACTATACTCAGTTGTGTTTACTATACTCAGTTGTGTTTACTATAATCAGTTGTCTTGACTATAATCAGATCTGTTACCTATACTCAGCTGTGTTAACTATACTCAGTTGTGTTGACTATACTCAGTTCTGTTAACTATACTCAGATGTGTTAACTATACTCAGTTGTGTTGACTATACTCAGTTATGTTAACTATACTCAGATGTGTTAACTATACTCAGTTGTCTTGACTATACTCAGTTGTGTTTACTATAATCAATTGTGTTTACTATACTCAGTTGTGTTTACTATACTCAGTTGTGTTTACTATGCTCAGTTGTGTTTACTATACTCAGATGTGTTTACTATACTCAGTTGTGTTTACTATACTCAGTTGTGTTTACTATACTATACTCAGTTGTGTTGACTATACTCAGTTGTGTCTACTGTACTCAGTTGTGTTTACTATACTCAGTTGTGTTCATTATACTCAGTTGTGCTCACTATACTCAGTTTTGTTTACTATACTCAGTTGTGTTTACAATACTCAGATGTGTTTACTATACTCAGTTGTGTTTAATATACTCAGATGTGTTTACTATACTCAGTTGTCTTGACTATACTCAGATGTGTTTACTATACTCAGTTGTCTTGACTATACTCAGTTGTCTTGACTATACTCAGATGTGTTTACTATACTCAGTTGTCTTGACTATACTCAGTTGTGTTTACTATAATCAGTTGTGTTTACTATACTCAGTTGTGTTAACTATACTCAGTTGTGTTAACTATACTCAGTTGTGTTTACTATACTCAGTTGTGTTAACTATACTCAGTTGTCTTGACTATACTCAGTTATCTTGACTATACTCAATTGTGTTAACTATACTCAGTTATGTTAACTATACTCAGTTGTCTTGACTATACTCAGTTGTGTTTACTATACTCAGTTGTGTTAACTATACTCAGTTGTGTTAACTATACTCAGTTATCTTGACTATACTCAGTTGTGTTTACTATATTCAGTTGTGTTTACTATACTCAGTTGTGTTTACGATACTCAGTTGTGTTTACTATACTCACTTGTGTTTACTATACTCAGTTGTGTTTACTATACTCAGTTGTGTTGAATATACTCAGATGTGTTTACTATACTCAGTTGTGTTTACTATACTCAGTTGTGTTTACTATACTCAGATGTGTTAACTATACTCAGTTGTTGTGTTTACTATACTCAGTTGTCTTGACTATAATCAGTTGTGTTTACTATACGCAGTTGTGTTTACTATACTCAGTTGTCTTTACTATACTCAGTTGTGTTTACTATACTCAGTTGTGTTAACTATACTCAGTTGTCTTGACTATAATCAGTTGTGTTTACTATATGCAGTTGTGTTTACTATACTCAGTTGTCTTTACTATACTCAGTTGTGTTTATTATACTCAGTTGTGTTTACTATACTCAGTTGTCTTGACTATAATCAGTTGTGTTGACTATACTCAGTTGTCTTGACTATACTCAGTTGTGTTTACTATACTCAGTTGTGTTTACTATACTCAGTTGTTGTGTTTACTATACTCAGTTGTCTTGACTATACTCAGTTGTGTTTAATATACTCAGTTGTGTTTACTATACTCAGTTGTCTTGACTATACTCAGTTGTGTTTACTATACCCAGTTGTCTTGACTATACTCAGTTGTGTTTACTATACTCAGTTGTGTTTACTATACTCAGTTGTGTTTACTATCACTATACTCAGTTGTGTTTACTATACTCAGTTGTGTTTACTATACTCAGTTGTGTTTACTGTAACCATCATAGTGAGCTATATCATATGATATTCTCCAGCATCATTAACGTGTGCTGTGTGGGTGGATTAAACAGCGACTGTCTGTGAGAATTGTGCACTGTGAGGCATATCAATTATTTAACATTAAATCTGGATAATGGTCCGTTAGTATCAGTTTTGGGAAAGAAAAAGCTTCACAAAGTATTTACTGTTACACTAAACAACCTCTGCATTTAGATATTGACAGGGCAAAATCCATAATCAATTTATAGATTCAGATTCAGCTTTATAGTTGCATCTTTCATATTTCACATATAAGAAGGAGCTAAATTCTTGGGTCTTGCCCCCTCGACATACTGTACAGCCTGTCAATAAAATACACAATAGAACAATACAATACACAATAGAACAATAAAATACACAATATAACAATACAATACACAATAGAACAATACAATACACAAACACACAATAAAAACCAGCATAAAAGTGATGTATGAGAAAGCAACAGTGTAGAGTGTGGTTGATATAAAAAGTATGCAACAGTAAAATAAAATCTACGTAAAATACTTACAAATACATAAATACATATACACACAATGAAATCAGAATGACTAAATAGTGTTCATGAGTTTGATGGCTTGTGATTGACACCCTATCAACCTATTACGTGTTTCCAATCACGGGTTACAAGACCAAACAGCCAACGAGCATCAGTAGAAGTGACCACGTCCGGTTTCGCCAAAATGTGGGGTAAAGCTTAAGGGGTTCAATTACGGTTGGATGAAAATTGTGTTAACGCTGGTTACTGGCTACATTCCAGTCAGTAAGGATCACCACTGCAGCCTGTGTTGGAAGGTCGGCCCTTCGGAGCAGCGGTTGTCTCTGAATACAGAGATGTCAGAGTTCTGAATGGTAGAACACTAATTAGAGGCCTATGGCTAATACCTACTACAGTATTCTTACTGCGTGAGTTGATGTCCAATGTTTTAAAAGTTTAAAATGTTTTAATTGCAGTTTTCTTTTGTTTTTGTTTTTCATGTTGGAAAATAAACGTGAACATTATTTTGTAAATAATGCGTTTTTCGGTTATAATTTACTTGAACCAACTTTAAAAAAAAATTATATATATATATATATATGTATATTTGGAGTAAAGTAATACCATTACCTCTAACAAGATGTGGGTAATTAAATTTAAGAATAAATGTCAAATTCAACAAAACAACAAATCTATGTGTGTGTGTGTGTGTGTGTGTGTGTGTGTGTGTGTGTGTGTGTGTGTGTGTGTGTGTGTGTGTGTGTGTGTGTGTGTGTGTGTGTGTGTGTGTGTGTGTGTGTGTGTGTGTGTGCGTGCGTGTGTGTGTGTGCGTGCTTGCGTGCGTGCGTGCGTGTGTGTGTGTGTGTGTGTGTGTGTGTGTGTGTGTGTGTGTGTGTGTGTGTGTGTGTGTGTGTGTGTGGGGGGGGGATAATACTAACGGCTATGGCATTTGTTGTGTTGTCAGCTAATTAGCTGGTCTGCTCTGTAAAGCGTGAAGCAAGGAAATATATGCATTACTCCTCTCAAGGTCCTGACCATTATAGCTAGCTGGGTAAATTGAAGTGCCCAAGGCTGCACGCACACACACACACACACACACACACACACACACACACACACACACACACACACACACACACACACACACACACACACACACACACACACACACACACACACACACACACACACACACACACACACACACACACAGTGAGGCACGTGGCTGCCTGCACCTGGACACACACAGCAACAACAGTCATACACACACAAATTCACACACACACAACACACGCACGAGCACGTGCATAGCACACACACACACACAATCGCTCACTCAAAGATGATTAGTTTGAACAGAAGTGACTTTTCTGTTTTAATTCTTGTATAATATAAAACCCCACAGGTGAATAATATTAATCTCACACACACTGCTGTGCCCCCCCCCCACAGGGAGTTTGGTAATCATATATTTGGCTAAGCTATGTCATTGATTGGAAGCGGGCCTGTGTTCCCTCCCTAAATTAGTTGTCATAGTGATAGAGGACAAGCGCCAAACTGCTGCCTATAGGAACAAAGCACAGATGAAGAGTGAACGGTGGTCTGGGACTGATGAAGATGATGGTGGGATCAGAGAGAAAGATGGTGGTGGGATCAGAGAGGAAGATGGTGGTGGGATCAGAGAGGAAGATGATGGTGGGATCAGAGAGGAAGATGATGGTGGGATCAGAGAGGAAGATGATGGTGGAAGATGATGGTGGGATCAGAGAGGAAGATGGTGGTGGGATCAGAGAGGAAGATGATGGTGGAAGATGATGGTGGGATCAGAGAGGAAGATGATGGTGGGATCAGAGAGGAAGATGATGGTTGGATCAGAGAGGAAGATAATGGTGGAGTCAGAGAGGAAGATGATGGTGGGATCAGAGAGGAAGATGATGGTGGGATGAGAGAGGAAGATGATGGTGGTATCAGAGAGGAAGATGATGGTAGATTCAGAGAGGAAGATGATGGTGGGATCAGAGAGGAAGATGATGGTGGGATGAGAGAGGAAGATGATGGTGGGATCAGAGAGGAAGATGATGGTGGGATCATAGAGGAAGATGATGGTGGGATCAGAGAGGAAGATAATGGTGGAGTCAGAGAGGAAGACCATGGTGGAGTCAGAGAGGAAGATGATGGTGGGATGAAAGAGGAAGATGGTGGTGGGATCAGAGAGGAAGATGATGGTGGGATCAGAGAGGAAGATGATGGTGGGATGAGAGAGGAAGATGATTGTAGAGTCAGAGAGGAAGATGGTGGTGGGATCAGAGAGGAAGATGGTGGTGGGATCAGAGAGGAAGATGATGGTGGGATCAGAGAGGAAGATGATGGTGGGATGAGAGAGGAAGATGATGGTAGAGTCAGAGAGGAAGATGGTGGTGGTATCAGAAAGGAAGATGATGGAGTCAGAGAGGACGATGATGGTGGGATGAGAGAGGTAGATGATGGTGGTATCAGAGAGGAAGATGATGGTAGATTCAGAGAGGAAGATGATGGTGGGATGAGAGAGGAAGATGATTGTAGAGTCAGAGAGGAAGATGGTGGTGGGATCAGAGAGGAAGATGATGGTGGGATGAGAGAGGAAGAAAGTCACGCCTCACTGCTGACATCGACACATATCACAACCTCTTGTTAACATTCTCCAAAACCATTACTAATGCCAAAGCTTCTTTCTTTCACCATAGGATCGAGGCCTCTGCCAAGAATCTTCGCAAACTGCATGCTACCATGTCCTCCCTCCTCACTCCCCCCCCCCACCTCCTCCTCCCTCATCTTTTTCTGCCGAAGACTTTCCGATCTTCTTTGAGGAAAAAGTGGAGAACATCCGCAGCTCCTTCTCCCAACCCCCACCCATTCCAAACGCTGAATCGATAACCTCATCCTTCACTCTGTCATCTTTCTCTCCCATTACAGAAGCCGAGACCCTGACACTGGTAACGTCGAACCGTCCGACTACATGCCAGCTGGACCAGCTACCCTCCCCACTCCTCCAGACCATAGCACCGGACATCCTCCCATTCCTAACTGCAACCATCAACTCCTCACTCAACTCGGGGGTGGTCCCCACCTCCCTAAAACAAGCCAGAGTCACGCCCCTCATAAAAAAAAAAACCCTGAACCCCACCGTCATAGCCAACTATCGCCCTGTCTCTCTTCTCTCCTTCCTTTCTAAAACACTTGAACGTGCTGTATCCAACCAACTTACTGCTTATCTCTTACAGAATGACCTCCTAGACCACAATCAGTCTGGCTTCCGGACTGGCCACTCCACAGAAACGGCCCTCATTGCGGTCACAGAGGCACTTCACTTAGCAAAAGCGAAAGGCCTCTCCTCTGTCCTGATTCTCCTAGATCTATCTGCAGCCTTCGACACAGTCAACCATCAGATCCTCCTCGCGGCCCTCGCAGGAATGGGAGTGGCTGGATCTGCGCTGACATGGCTGACATCATACCTCAATGACCGCTCCTACCAAGTGTCATGGAGAGGGACTCTGTCGGCCACCCGCCCCCTCCGGACGGGTGTCCCCCAGGGCTCGGTCCTAGGACCCCTTCTCTTCTCCCTCTACACTAAATCACTGGGTAACATTATCACATCTCATGGCTTCTCATATCATTGTTATGCCGATGATACTCAACTCTTCCTCTCCTTCCCTCCCTCAGATATCCACGTCTCTGAGCGGATCTCGGCCTGTCTGTCCGACATCTCCGCCTGGATGACGACCAACCACCTCAAACTGAACCTAAGCAAAACAGAATTGCTCCACCTGCCGGCCAAATCCTCCCCCCTGACCGACCTCTCCATCACAGTCGAGAATGCAGCTGTGACCGCGTCGCCGACCGCCAAGAACCTTGGTGTTGTCCTCGACGACCAGTTGAACTTCTCTGCTCACATCGCAGCGACAACCAGAACCTGCAGATTCCTCCTGAGCAACGTCAGAAGGATACGCCCCTTCCTGACAAAAGAAGCCACCCAACTCCTCGTCCAATCAACAGTCATCTCCCGCCTCGACTACTGCAACGCACTGCTAGCTGGCCTCCCGGCCACTGCCACCAAGCCTCTTCAACTCATTCAAAATGCAGCGGCCCGCCTGATCTCAAACCTGCCGAAGTCAGCCCATGTCACCCCACTTCTTAGGGACCTGCACTGGCTCCCCATTGCTGCACGTATCCGCTTCAAGGCCCTCGACCTAGCATACCGTGCGGCAAAGGGAACCGCTCCCGCCTACCTCCGGTCAATGGTCTCTAACTACACACCCTCAAGACCCCTACGCTCTGCGTCTTCTGGCCGCCTCAGATCTACTCCTATCCAAGCTCCCGGAGGGTCATCAAAGAGAAGCCGCCTATTCTCAGTCCTTGCCCCACAATGGTGGAATGAACTACCCATCCCAGTTAGGACAGCCGAATCCCGTCCAATCTTTCGCCGTCGACTAAAGACTCACTTCTTCAACCATTATCTGAAATGATAAAAAAATTAAATAAAAAAATCTAACCCCGACTAACCTTAATGTCATGCACTTGTCCTAATAAACTAACCTACACTGTAACACGCAACACTTTGATGAACATTGTTACTCAGCTGATAGAGTTATACCCTTCTTGCTGTCTTGTCGCACAGAACTTGTAAGTCGCTTTGGATAAAAGCGTCAGCTAAATGACTAAATGTAAATGTAAATGTAAGATGATGGTGGGATCAGAGAGGAAGATGGTGGTGGGATCAGAGAGGAAGATGATGGTAGAGTCAGAGAGGAAGATGGTGGTGGAGTCAGAGAGGAAGATGGCGAGGAAGGAACTAGGGAAGAAAGAAAGGGAACAGTTTAACAAGTGGACACAGAAAGACTCAGGGAGCTAATGACTCAGGGAAGGGAATTCAATTAAATGTCACTGCCCTGGGCGACATAGCTCAGCCAACACGACACAGCTAGCTGGCAGCTCCCACGGGGCAGAGCACCAAGATGACACTGTGTGTCGATGTGCAATCTGTGTGGAACTTGGACGAATCCTTTGTTGGTTCTGGCTACGCCTGGTTAGGCCCACAGAGGTACAGTAAACCAGCTGGTGGAGGAAAACCTTGTTGTGGAATATCCAAATGAGCCATGACAGTAAGCTGTATGGATTCAGAATGAGTCAATTTGTATATGAAAATATAGAACATAGTTTATTAATCTGTTTCCACAGAGCTCAGTTTACAATCAGACATGCTAAACGTCTGATCTCCTCTCCTCTGATCTCCGGATCTCCTCTCTGGTAAACAAGAATACCCTGAAGACTCTGGCAGGAGCACTCATTCAAGGGTAGGACTACGACTATGCTTGCACCTCGTGGTACCAAAGCACCTCAAAGGCGCTAAAAAAAAGATTACAAACATCACAAAACAAACTGGTCAGACTACTGCTTGACCTGACTCCTAGAACCCACCTCACCCCTGCGCACTTTGACAACCTAGGATGGCTTAGAGTAGACGACACAGAGTACAGCAACTTGCAATGGGCCTGGTCTACAAGATACACTATATGACTAAGGTACCCATGTACATGTCAAAATAATTCCCAAAGGTCAGTGAATACCACGACCACAACACCAGAGGAAGCTCAACAAATCATGTTAAACCCAGATTCGGCTCAAACAAGGGACTAAACACGTTTCGCAATTATGCCACATCAATGTGGAACGCCCTACCCAAAGCTGTAAAGGAATGTGAATCCCTACCCACATTCAAAACCGCTCTTAAAGAGCACCTGCGGGAGGCTGCAATTCGAAACTGGCCACCGTAAATGTCCAAACCCCCCACCCCCTCCTAATAGACAGTCTCCTCCCCACCGCATGTATATATTCTCTCCCCGCCGTATGTATATTTCTCTCCCTCCCACCCACCCCCTCCAAATGTACAGTCTCCTCCCCACCCTATGTATATTTCTCTCCCACCCACCCCCTCCTAATGTACAGTCCCCTCCCCATCATATGTATATACTCTGTCAGGATCTATGGGTAACAGTACTGTATATTTGAATATCGTATATGTCACAAATGTAACAGTACTAAATACCTGTATGTCATGTATGTCCCTATGCCATAAATGTCATGTATGTTGAGTATGTCATAATGTCAATATTAATTGAAAATGGGGGACCCTTATGTAAACAAGACAAACGTCTTTCTCTGGTCTGCATTCCCTTAACAATTGTGTGTATTGAGCCGTACTGTATTGTACCATTCTGCAATCTGTTAAATAAAGTTTTCATTCATTCATTCATTCATTCATTCATTCATTCATTCATTCATTCATTCATTCATGCATTCATTCAATTCATTCAATTCATTCATTCATTCATTCATTCATTCATTCATTCATTCATTCTGACCAGAAAGTGAGAAAGAGCTCTGGTCAGAACTTAGATTAATTAAATACATAATCAAAATGACATACATGAGATACCAGATATGACAGAAAAGGTAAACAAAATATGCCCTAGTGAGATAATGAAATAACAAAAGACGGGTCTATGGCTTTGTTATGGCTTCACACTAGAACTGGAGAAATAGGCCAAATGTCATCTCCTCAACATTGATTGATTGATTGATTGATTGATTGATTGATTGATTGATTGATTGATTGATTGATTGATTGATTGATTGAAAAGTTTATTAACAGATTGCAGAATGGGTACAGTACAGTACAGCTCAATACATACAATTGTTAAGAGGATGCAGACCTGAGAAAGACTTTCGTCTTGTTTCCATCAGGGTCCCCCATTTTCAATTCATCATATGACACACACGACATACAGATAGACAGTACTGCTACATCTATACATTTATGACATACCAGATCTTCAAATACAGTACTGTTTGTGATACTAAAAAAATCCAGAAAAAGAGTGGATATACATTTGACATAGAAACTGTGCATTGGAGGAGGTTGGGTAGGTGGGGTGGGGCTGTACATTGGAGGTGGGGGGGGGGGGGACACTGTACATTGGAATACTGACATACATTTGACATAGAAACTGTACATTGGAGGAGGGGGTTGGGTGGGGCTGTACATTGGAGGTGGGGGGGGGGGGGGGGTTGGGTAGGGGGGGGGGGGGGCACTGTACATTGGAATACTGACAAAGCCATGTTTGGTCTTTATTGTACAACTGGGTTAGGACATTTGTAGTTTCGAATTGCATTCTCCCGTAGGTGTTCTTTGAGAGTGTTTTTGAAGGTAGGGAGTGATTCACATTCCTTTACAGCTTTGGGTAGGGCGTTCACATTGATGTCGCATAATTGCGAAACGTGTTTAGTCCCTTGTTTGAGCCGAATCTGGGTTTTACATGATTTGTGGAGCTCCCTCTGGTGTTGTGATCGTGGTATTCACTGACCTTTGGGAAGTATTTTGACATGTACATGGGTACCTTGGCTGTTGTTTATAAGAACACCGTTAAGACTGTCGCCTAGTGTCATAAAGCTGTATACTAGTTTATCATATTAACTAGTCAAGGTGTACAGAGATTTAACACAGATTGACATAGATAACATTTCCCTCAGAACCTCAACCAGTGGCTTGCTGTTCACAGTTCAGTATCCACCCAAATACATGCAAGTTAACAAGAATGCACCAACCGGGGGGAGATGGAGCGTTGCCAGCCCCAGTTAATGGATCTCCGAACCCGCAGCTGTGTCTGCAGTGTCTGAGGTTTGAAGATGGAAGATCTAGGTAGATCGTGGATACTGGATCCAACATCGTAGATGTAGAACGAGTCGTACTGTACTTCCACCCAGGAGTAGGGTCTCTTCTTAACCCTTTCACTACCACACTACCTTCTGTAGTGTGGTAGTGAAAGGTTAACCTTCTGTAGTGTGGTAGTGAAAGGTTAACCGTATGTAGTGTGGCAGTGAAAGGGTTAATGCTGAGCTGCATTCATAAAACTCAGGCATCTCTCCATTTCTTTCTCACGCACCTATGAGATATTTGGGAAAAGGCTATCTATCGGCTATCTGATCAGCTATCACAGTGTCATTCCATACAGTGGTGAATCCAAGGGAATCCAACACAACGGCGCGGTTCACATTCAATCAAAACATTTTAAATACAAATAAATAAATAAATAAATAAATAAATAAATAAATAAATAAATAAATAAATAAATAAATAAATAAATAAATAAATAAATAAATAAATAAATAAATAAATAAATAAATAAATAAATAAATAAATAAATAAATAAATAAATAAATAAATAAATAAATAAATAAATAAATAAATAAATAAATAAATAAATAAATAAATAAATAAATAAATAAATAAATAAATAAATAAATAAATAAATAAATAAATACAACAATATATTTACATTTACATTTACATTTAGTCATTTAGCTGACGCTTTTATCCAAAGCGACTTACAAGTTCTGTACGACAAGCCATCAGGAAGAGCACAACTCTATCAGCTGAGTAACAATGTTCATCAAAGTGTTGAGTGCTACAGTGTAGGTTAGTTTATTAGGACAAGTGCATGACAGTATGGTTAGTTTTTTTTTTTTTTTTTTTTAATTCAGATAATGGTTGAAGAAGTGAGTCTTTAGTCGACGGCGAAAGATTGGACGTGTTTCGGCTGTCCTAACTGGGGTGGGTAGTTCATTCCACCATTGTGGGGCAAGGACTAGGAATAGGCGACTTCTCTTTGATGACCCTCCCGGAGCTTGGATAGGAGTAGGTCTGAGGCGGCCAGAAGATGCAGAGCGTAGGGGTCTTGAGGGTGTGTAGTTAGAGACCATTGACCGGAGGTAGGCGGGAGCAGTTCCCTTTGCCGCACGGTATGCTAGGTCAAGGGCCTTGAAGCGGATTCGTGCAGCAATGGGGAGCCAGTGCAGGTCCCTAAGAAGTGGGGTGACATGGGCCGACTTCGGTAGGTTTGAGATCAGGCGGGCCGCTGCGTTCTGAATGAGTTGAAGAGGCTTAGTGGCAGTGGCCGGGAGGCCAGCGAGCAGTGCGTTGCAGTAGTCGAGGCGGGAGATGACTGTTGATTGGACGAGGAGTTGGGTGGCTTCTTTTGTCAGGAAGGGGCGTATCCTTCTGACGTTGCTCAGGAGGAATCGGCAGGTTCTGGTTGTCGCTGCGATGTGAGCAGAGAAGTTCAACTGGTCGTCGAGGACAACACCAAGGTTCTTGGCGGTCGGGGACGCGGTCACAGCTGCATTCTCGACTGTGATGGAAAGGTCGGTCAGGGGGGAGGATTTGGCCGGCAGGTGGAGCAATTCTGTTTTGCTTAGGTTCAGTTTGAGGTGGTTGGTCGTCATCCAGGCGGAGATGTCGGACAGACAGGCCGAGATCCGCTCAGAGACGTGGATATCTTAGGGAGGGAAGGAGAGGAAGAGTTGAGTATCGTCGGCATAACAGTGGTAGGAGAAGCCATGAGACGTGATAATGTTACCCAGTGATTTAGTGTAGAGGGAGAAGAGAAGGGGTCCTAAAACCGAGCCCTGGGGGACACCCGTCCGCAGGGGGCGGGTGGCCGACAGGGTCCCTCTCCATGACACTTGGTAGGAGCGGTCATTGAGGTATGATGACAACCATGTCAGCGCAGAGCCAGCCACTCCCATTCCTGCGAGGGCCGCGAGGAGGATCTGGTGGTTGACTGTGTCGAAGGCTGCAGATAGATCTAGGAGAATCAGGACAGAGGAGAGGCCTTTCGCTTTTGCTAAGTGAAGTGCCTCTGTGACCGCAATGAGGGCTGTCTCTGTGGAGTGACCAGTCCTGAAGCCTGACTGATTAGGGTCTAGGAGGTCATTCTGTAAGAGATAAGCAGTAAGTTGGTTGGATACAGCACGTTCAAGTGTTTTAGAAAGGAAGGAGAGAAGAGAGACAGGACGGTAGTTGCCTATGACGGTATGACAGCTTGAAGTCCCGTCAAGCTGTGACTTCAGTACACTTCAGTAGCATAAAGCATGTGACGAAGAAGCAAAGGGAACGGGAGAGGAGGATGGTGAGATTTAGAAGAGGAGGAGAGGGAGGGAGGGGATGGGCAGAGGAAGAGTGGGGGTGTGTGAGGATTCGCCTGTCTCTGGACCTTTTTCCTGTGTTTTCCCTGTCTACTCTCCTCAACAGCCCCCACCCTTGCGATGATTTACTCTCCTCTACTCTTCACCAGCCCCCACCCTTGGACATCCTTGATCCTCTACCTTCACGCACCTGTTGGGAGTTTGCAATCACCTCGGGAGAGTACATAGGTTGCAGACTCCCCTCCAGTCCTTGTCGGGTCGTTCTGTGTTCTGGACTTTGTGTTCGTTCTGTATCTGTATCTGTGTTCACTCTGTGTTCATGGAGTTCTGTACGTTACCATCCTGTACGTTACCATCACCTGCCGCGTCTCCGGCGTGAGACGGCGTGCCCGCCATCACCACCTGTCGCCGTTTGCCTGGAGTGGGACACCGTCTTCGCTCTCTAATTCTCTACGGGAGGTTTTCCAGTGTTCCCACTCCAGACGTCAAGCCGGCGCGTCATCGCTCCCTATTTTCCACGGGAGGATGGCATCTCTTCGCCCCGGTCCCCTGGGACCCCTGTGTTCTGCGCTGCCCGTCTGCAGCATCCGAGGAGGATCTCCGTGCCAAGCCTGGAGTGGTGTTCCCACTCCAGACGCCAAGACGGCGCGCATTGCTCCCTATTTCCACGGGAGGATGGCGTGTTCTCGCCCCGGTCCCCTGGGACCCCCTGTGTTCTGCGCTGCCCGTCTGCAGCATTCGAGGAGGAGGATCTCCGTGCCAGGCCCCCGCTGTCGGGCCCCTGTCCCTGTGCCAGGCCTCCGCCGTCGGGCCCCTGTCCCCGTGCCAGGCCCCTGTTCCCGTGCCAGGCCTAACCCTGTTCTCTGTCCCTGTCTCCAGCCCGCCTCTCCGGGCCTCTGTCCCTGTCCCCCTCTCCAGTGCCCCTGGTCCTGGCCCTGACACTTAGCCCTGGTCCTTAGCCCTGGCCCTTAGCCTTAGTCCCTTAGCCTGTTTGCATCTTAAAGGCACAGTGCCGCATTTTCCATATTTCTTTGACTCTAGTGTTTTTGTGTTTTCCCTTAAAGGGACTGTGCCGCTTTTTGTTCAATAATAAATATTTGCCCTGTTTTGGCTTACTCTCATACCTGTCTTGTGTTGTGCGATTGGGGTCGGTTACAAACCATAACAGGGTGAGAAGGATAGAAGAGGGGGGGGTAGAAGAGGAGGAGAGGGAGAGGGAGAAATAGAGGAGAAAGAAGGTGGAGGGAGAGGAGAAGGGGGTGGGGAGAAGTGGAAGATAGGGAAAGGATAAAAGGGAGGAGAGAGATGAGAAGGGTAGGAGAGGTAGAGAGGGGGAGCGGGAGAACAGAACGGGAGAAGGGGAGGAGAGGGAGTGAATAGGAAGGAGAGGAGAGGGGGAGGAGCAGGAGGTGGAGCCGGATGAAATGGGAGACTTTACTGTTTACAAAACTCTTTATTGCTCTTATTGATTAAGGAGAGAAGCCAAAAGCTGCCACTGTGGTACAAAATAGACAGGAATTATGGGTAGACTGGGTGAAAGAGAGTAGATCTATAAACTTTCTACTGAAATAGAAATCCTCCTCCAGGTCAATGCCTGCCTGGGAGCCCTTAAAAGTCCCATAGTGTAAGTAATACAATACAGGTTGTAATACAGGTCACATAAACATGTCTGGGTTTTATTTGCTGAAAGAAACCCACTCAGATTATGCAATTTAGCATGCCTCTATACCCCTCTGTTTCAGTCCGGTTCTCAACAAGCTGTTTCTGTGTCTGTTACGAGCGCACGTACATCAAGCAATGGTATACGAGCCTGTAACGTTGAACGAAGGTCCAGCATTAACTTGTCGGAAACATATTTTAGGTTCAACTTTAGGTAGAAAAGAGAAAGTTTATGACCAAGCCGGCGTTTTGTACATTTTTCTCTTCATGTGTGCACATATGAGTCGTTATTAACTATGTCGATTGTGGCTGCAATTCTGAATGGCTTGTTTAAATAAGGAGGGTTCTTGTCACAGCTGAACTACAGAAACTGCATTATTTACATAGTTCACAATTTCTCAGTGTTGAGACAAGCCCTCATTGTGTAAAAAATAAAAATAAAACACCATAAAATGCCATTTTACAATAGGGACCCTTTAACAGAACAGCAAGTCAAGTCAAGTCAAGAGTTTTATTTGTCACGGCATACAAGTATACAATGAAATGCGGGTGGTCTTGCCCGCAACGATGTGCAATACAGTGGTACAACATATAATAGAATCCAATAAAAACAACATTGTGCAATAAACAGGTAACAGGTAACATGGTGGGACATCTCGGTATCTGTACATAGTTATTTACAGAGCATGAAGGACATGCTGGGTCCTTTGGTAGTGCAATACACTGTTACTGTTGTTATACTATTTTTAAAGTGACCTTTCCTTTTTGGCCATAAGTGTGGGCGTGTGCGGCATGAGTGTGTGCCTGCTCAAATGTTAAAGTGGCTGCTAGTGTGTGAGCGTGCACAGCGTGCGTGTCGTGTGTGTGCTCATGTGTGCTTGTGTGTGAGAAGTTCAGTGTTCTGTGGCACTCAGTGATCATTGTTCAAGGCTCTGATGGCCAGGGGGAAGAAGCTGAGCCGAAGCCTCTCTGTCCTAGTAGCTGGGGTTCGCAGGCGTCTGCCTGACCTCAGCAGCTGGAACAGGCTGTTATTGGGGTGGTGGGGGTCTTTCATTATTCTGCAGGCTCTGGATTTGCACCTCTTGTTGTATAGAACCTGCAGGGGAGGTAGTGCAATACCCGTGGTACGCTCGGCTGAGCGCACCAATCTCTGTAGGGCCTTCTTGTCCTGTGCCGTGCTGTTTCCATACCAGGCAGTGATGTTTCCAGTCAAGATGCTCTCTACAGCTCCGGAGTAGAAGGACTGGAGTATCTTCCCCGATACTCTGAACTTCCTTAACTGTCTCAGGTGGTAGAGGCGCTGCTTCGCCTTTTTTACGACTGTGTCTATGTGTGTTGACCATGTCAGATCCTCTGAGATGTGGACCCCCAGGTACTTAAAGCTGCTCACCCTGTCCACGGTAGCCCCGTTTATCATCAGTGGTGTGTGTGTCTCCTGCTGTCCTCTCCTATAATCCACGATCAGCTCCTTGGTTTTACCAATGTTCAGGAGCAGGCTGTTGTCCTGGCACCAGCGTTCCACTACCTCAACCTCCTCCCGGTAGGCCTTCTCGTCGTTGTCCGAGATCAGCCCCACCACCACCGTGTCGTCTGCAAACTTCACTATGGAGTTGGAGCTGAACTTGGCCACACAATCGTGTGTGTAGAGTGAGTACAGCAGGGGGCTCAGAACACAGCCCTGGGGGGACCCGATGCTCAGGGTGATGGTGTTGGAGGTCTGACCCCCCACCCTGACCTCCTGGGGCCTTTCACTCAGAAAGTCCAGTACCCAGGCGCTCAGGGCGGAGCTCAAACCCAGCTCGATCAGCTTGTCCACCAGTCTGGTGGGGACTATGGTGTTGAACGCTGAGCTGTAGTCAATGAACAACAGTCTCACATAGCCCCCCTTCTGACGGTCAAGGTGAGAGAGGGTGCTGTGCAGTACCTGGGAGACCGCGTCGTCAGTGGACCTGTTTGTCCTGTATGCAAATTGCATAGGGTCCATATCACTGGGGAGGGAGGCACAAATGTGGTCCTTGACCAGCAGGCCTTGGTCTAACGACCCCACCTCCCCTCCCTGCTCTGACCTGTGCAGCCTGGCTGTGTGCTTTTCACACAGCCTGTACATACATGTCAGTGTTCGCTGTACTTCTACTGTGTGCAAAGGCAATACAAATTAATAAAATTTAATCGAATCGAATATTTGTGTCATATTCTGAAAAGGAAATCAGCTTTATAGAGCAGAAAAAGTCTAAGCATGATGCTTATTATATGTGGAAAACAAATCTTTAAGAGATGCTCGTGTCTCTCCTACAAATTCAAACTGGCTCATGCTCAAGATTTACTTTCTAAAGTATGTTGTCTAAAATAATGATGAATAAATACATATGAAATTTGTCAGCTATTTTGCATAAATGAGGAATGAGGAGCGGTATGTCCAGTGGAGCAGTTTCTCCAATGTCTGATGGTTAAACGGACATGACCAACGTGTCCGGCATCCAGTGTTGTAGCCGAGTCACTAAATCTCGAGTCAGAGTCGAGTCTCGAGTCCCCATTACCCTAGTCCAAGTCCAAGTCATCATGGTTGAGTCCACTCCACTCTGGCAGTCAAGGAGCTGACATACAAATAAAATAAAATAAAGTCAACATTAAACATAAATGACACAACGGTCACCATTTAAAAGGGAGTGTATTTACTTTGTGACACAATAGCCAAACAAATGCACTAGCCATCAATATCTTGCCAAATAATTAGGGCCTATTACAAAAAGATTTATAAAAAAAATTAACTGTATTCATCAATGAACAAGTCAGAGTCCGAGTCTGCACGTTCTGAGTCTGAATACATTCAATGCTCGAGTCCAAGTCCAAGTCTGAGTCATCGGTATTCAAGTCCAAGTCGAGTCACTAGTCCTGAAAATCAGTCCAGGACTCGGACATGAGTGCTACAACACTGCCGGCATCAAAATATACCTGTATTCATTCATTTTGTTCTTGATTTGGAGCTGTGGAAATATTTATATAATGGTGTGGGTGTCCGGACTGGAGAAAAGTTAGATGTGATTCTGTGTTTTTCCTCAACTCCTCAACTCCTCAACCTCCTCATGTTACCAATAACTGCAGTGCATTTGTATTTGTCATACTATGACAGCCCATGACAACAGAACAGATAAATGATATATCATATTCCTGGAATTGGTGTGTCTGTGAAGGCTTGGCGAAGGAACGATAGCAGAGGACAGGGGAGGTGCGGAGCGAACAGCTGTTCACTAATACATTTACACATTCCTGCATCGCAGACAGTCACTTTGCATTGTTTGTTCACAATAAATATGACAAAAGCCCAATTTCACAATACTCCTCCTCTGAGTTGTCAGTGAATGAACGAGAGGAGAGAGCATCTCACTTCTTTTAGGGAATTCTAACATTGCAGATGTCTAAATAACACAGTTTAGGAAAGGTCAAGGAATTGTAACTTTTTTTTATTCCAATGTATTGGAATTCTAAAATGCCATATGTGTATATGTATGTCATATGAGCTGCCCAGCTGTTCTAGAATAGAATAGAATAGAATAGTGTCACGTACAGAGGTCTATTGACCATACAAGATAGTAATCTGGGCAGGTGTTACATGAGCAAAAAACAACCCCCTCAGTAGAAAAATGCTTCTTAAACAGTCCCGGGTAGGCAGATAGTAAACAGAGACGTTTTCAAATGGCAAATCAGATTTATTATGTGTGGGGCTTCCAACCCACAGCCTTTTCCCAAAGGGAAAAGGGGATGTTGTCAGTGGGGATTTCAACCCAGATCACACAAAGGGAAAAAGGTAAGGGGAGAACAAACACGGTACACATACAGACAAACAAACAATAAACAAGTGAACTGTGTGTCCTTCATAAAACACCACCACCATTTGGGGATCGATCCACAACCAGTGATCACTAATACCGCGCCACCACTATATCGCTTCCAACGCGACAGCTAAGAGAGAAGGCAGCCTCCTCACTCCACTCTGAGACGTGGCAGTGACTCCCAATGAGGCGCCTCATGTGTGTGCCATCTTCCAGGTTATATCCACTCATCCAACTGACTGCCCACAGGTGTAACCAAGCAGGTGCAATCAGCTCAATCAGGAGGATGAGAGGTATCTGGGAAAAGAGAAAAGAAACAGGATTAGAAGATGACACATCACACAACCAGGAATAACATAACCCATACTCATGATACTAATCTGATGTTCACATGGTCTTCCAAATACAGTAATAATGATAATGACCAACCCACGTACATCACACCTCCCCCATAAGAGCGAACCCGCAGGGTTAGCAAAACATTATCACCCGTTATCAACCAACATTCGATTAGCATCACAGAACAAAAAAAATAAAAATAAATAAAATCCACAGACAAAACAGCAGCCTACACCACAAAACCAACTAGCCCCACCCCCAGATCTACCCCAGACCTACCCCCTGGACAAGGCATCAGCCACAATATTGTCTACGCCCTTCCTGTGACGAATGACAATATTATAGCCCTGTACCAGTAGGGCCCAACGCATCAACCGTTGGTTGTGGTTGTACATCTGAGCTAGAAACACAAGGGGATTGTGGTCCGTGTATATCAGCACTGGAGAGCTAGACCCCACATACACCTCAAAGTGCTGGAGGGCGAGGAGCATCGCCAGCGTCTCCTTCTCAATGGTTGAATAATTCAACTGATGCTGCTTGAATTTCACCGAGAAGTAACACACCGGGTGACGCACACCGCCCTCCCCCCCCTGCAACAGCACAGCCCCAGCTCCAGCAGCACTCGCGTCGACCTCCAACTGAAAAGGAGAAGCAAAGTCAGGAGCCGCCAGAACAGGAGCACTGCACAAGAGGGACTTAGCAGCCTCGAAGGCGCACCGACATTCCGCGGACCATACGAAAGGCACAATGGGACTGCATAAAGAGGTGAGAGGGGCAACCACCACCGAAAAATTACTACAGAAACAACGGTAATAACCCGCCATCCCTAGGAAGCGACGTAACTCGCGCCGCGTGGAAGGGGCCGGGTATGCGAGGATCGCCGAGACCTTAGCGTCCACCGGACGAACCTGCCCATGCCCCACCTGCTTGCCCAAGTAGGTTACAACAGCCTTACCGAACTCACACTTAGCGAGGTTCAAGGTCAGAGATGCCCCAGCTAAGCGTGCAAACACCACCCCCAAATTCGCAATGTGTTCCTCCCACGTGTCAGAGTACACCACCACGTCATCCAGATACACATTGCATTTAGCCACCCCTCCCAACACCATGTGCATCAGACGCTGAAACGTGGCCGGAGCATTTCTCATCCCGAAGGCCATGACGGTGTACTGCATAAAATGATCAGGGGTAACAAACACCGAAATATCCGAGGCCCGCTCCGTCAGGGGAACCTGCCAGTACCCCTTCAGAAGATCGAGCTTCGTGATAAATACCGCGGGCCCAATACTATCTATGCAGTCATCCATCCTGGGCAACGGGAATGAGTCAGGCACCGTCACCGCGTTTACCTTCCGGTAGTCTGTACAAAAACGGGGAGAGCCATCAGCCTTCGGAGCCAATAGGCAAGGGGAGCTCCATGGACTCCGGCTTGATTTAGCCATCCCATTTTCAAGAAGATACAGAGCCTCCTTTTTCATCACCTCCCTCTTCGCCATTGGACAACGATACGCATGCTGTTTGATGGGAGTCGCACCCCCAACGTCAATGTCGTGCTCCAGGACAGAAGTCCTAGACGGTACATCAGAAAACAACACTGGATATGTCAACAACAGTTTCCCCACATCACCCCCCTGTGCCTCGGGCAGGTACAATAGACGAGCTGTGACGTCACTCATGAATTCTGAGTTAGTCAACCGCCCTGTCTGCTGACCCTCGGACAATACCTTTAAATCATCGTCCGGCGGGGGGTGCACACATGACAAGACAACAGCCGGAACAACTCCCGAGCTCCCAGACTGCCCCTCCTGCGTACCCCCACCTGTTCGGGTGAGATATTTTTTTAACATGTTTATATGACATAACCGCTTCTTTCTGCGCCTCTCGGGCGTACATATCACATAATTGGTGTCTGATATCTTTTTCTCCACTCTGTAGGCCCCGAAAACCGGGCAGAGAGCGCTGACCCAGGCGTGGGCAGCAACACCAGTACCTCATCGCCAGCCTCGAACCGCCGCGCCACCGCCTTCCTGTCAAACCTCACCTTCATCTCCCCCTGGGCAGAGGCAAGGGCCACCCTAGCCAACGAGGACGCACCGTGGAGCCGCTCCTTACAGCGGGAGACAAAATCACACACGTTCGACGTGGGAACGGAAACAGACAACATTTTCTCCTTGAGCATCTTCAATGGCCCACGGACAATGCGACCAAACACCAGCTCGGCAGGACTAAACCCAAGCGACTCCTGCTTAGCGTCCCTAATGGCAAACAGCACGAATGGCACTCCTTCGTCCCAGCCACAACCTGTATCAATACAGTATTTTTTTTGCATCGCCTTTAGCGTCTGGTGCCAGCGCTCTAGCGCCCCCTGCGATTCAGGATGATATGCACTTGAAACTGTGTGACTGATACCCAAAGCCTGTAATGACTGATTAAATGTTTTAGCCATGAAATTGGTGCCTTGATCGCTTTGTACAGTTTTTGGCAGCCCGAAAGTAGCAAAAAATCTGTTTAATGCTTTAGTAATTACAGGGGCTGTAATCGTCCTCAAAGGTATGGCCTCAGGAAAACGGGTGGCAAGACACATAATAGTTAACATATACTGGTTTCCCGACTTTGTTCTAGGTAAAGGGCCCACACAGTCTATGATCACATGCTCAAAAGGTTCCCCAATTGCTGGAACAGGGTGTAGAGGAGCTGGAGGAACCCCCTGATTTGGTTTCCCCACTATTTGACATGTACTGCATGTACCACAAAAGTCTACCACATCGGCCTTCAAGCCGGGCCAAAAAAAATTCTGCAGTATCTTGTCATAAGTTTTAGATATACCCAAATGCCCCGACCAGATATGCTCATGTGCCAGCATCAAGACCTGACGCCTACTCTCTACTGGCAACACCACTTGATGCACCATATTCCAGTCTTCTCCAGACTGCAAGCCCGTCACACCTGGCCTAGCTACCCAGATGCGCATCAACACTCCCTCTTCCATCAAAAAGGTGTGCTTCTTACTACCAGCAGTACTGGCTACTGCCGCGAAACAGCTTGTTAGTGTGGGATCATTCCGCTGGGCATCAATCAATGCCTGACGTGTAAGTGGCAAGGGCACGTCAGGGAATTTTGACTCCACCCGTATCCTCTGAACACCACTCACACTCTCCTCCATCGCGCCACTAGATGGCCACCTGTCTCCAGCCAGAGCCTCGCCACAGATAGAATCACCCAGCGATACTGCTTGAAGCCGCTCCCTCTCCTTAGCTCTAGTGACAGCACAAACAGGAAAAACATGCGGGTAACTTTTACTCAATGCATCGCACAGACCCTCAGCCACTGGGGCGTTCACCACCTTCAGAACAGGAATTACCTTTCCCCCCGCTATATCATTCCCCATGATAAAATCAATCCCCGCCACGGGAAAAGAGGGACGAACCGCCACGGAAAAACAACCTGTGACTAAATCTGATTGCACATGTATCCTATGTAAGGGTGCGGGTGTATAACTCATGTCGATACCCTGCACAACAGTACTCAACTTGCAAGATGACTCCTCACTTAATGGCAACACATCGGCCAGGATAAAAGACTGCGAAGCACCCGTATCACGAAGGATTTGCACCTTCCGTTGATCACAGACTTCACCCGACACTGACACAAAACCAGAAAAAATAAAAGGTTCAAAACAACCGTCTGGTTTCACCTGCTCCTCTGGGCATGATACAGGGCCAATCAACCCCACCCCCTTCGGTTTCTGAGCTGGTCCCCTAGCATCTTGCAGATTTTGAAATGCATAACAGTCCGACACCAAATGACCCTTCTTTTTACAATAATCACACACAGGGACCCTCCTAGACGGCGGTGTGCGAGGTCGAAATGATCGCTCATCGCCTCCTACATACACATCATTTCGCACAGAAACACGATTTCTGTGGATCATTGCCAACTCGTCACACAACACCGCAGCTTCCTGGAGGGTAGAAACCTTTCGCTCCTCCAACTGTATTATCATGTGTTCGGGCACAAATTTTTTAAATTGTTCCATGAGGATTAACTCGCTCAAAGCCTCGAGTCCATCCACCTTACACGCTTCACACCAACGATTGAACACCATCCGTTGTTCATGGGAAAATGCGACATGTGTTTGCGAGGGGGCTTTACTTAGTCCCCTAAACCGCTGCCTATAAGCCTCCGGCACCAGTTCATACACGCGCAAGACAGCACCCTTCACTTTCTCATATACCATGCTGTCCTCCTTTGATAAAAACTGGCATGCGTCTTGAGCCCTACCCGTGAGCCTATATTGCACTAATAGTGCCCACTGATCCTCCGGCCAATTCGCAGCCCCCGCTACCCGCTCAAAATTCAAAAAAAATGTCTCCACCTCAGATTCTCGAAACACAGGAACCATAGCAATATGTTGCCCAACATTAAAACTGCCATGGCCACCTTCAGATGAGGGTGAAGAAGAGCCAACACTCCCCAGCTCCATCCTCTTCAGTGTAATCTGGAGCTCTCTATCTCTTTCCTCCTTCTCTCGTACAGCTTCCCTGTTTCTCTCAGCTGCTCTGTCCTCTCTGTCAGCTGCTCTGTCCTCCCTCTCTCGTACAGCTTCCCTGTCTCTCTCAGCTGCTCTGTCCTGTCTATCTCTCTCAGCTGCTCTGTCCTCTCTGTCAGCTGCTCTGTCCTCCCTGTCTCTGTCCTCTCTGCGCAACAGCGCTCTCTCCTCCATCTGGAGACGGGCCAAACGCAGACTAGAGCGCGCATGGCCAGAAGACGTGGAGTCTTTATCCGAATCGCCCGCGGTCTCACTTTCAGCTCCGGCCGTACTACCATCCTTCCTAATAGCACCACTATCCATGTCAAGATCACGTAAGGGAGAGTTAACCCATTCGCCAGTGTGTGCAACCTCCTGATCACTATGACTCACTACTCCCTGAGCCGAGCTAAACACCTGTTGCTCCACCAACCCCGCTATAACAGCTGCCTTCATATCCGCCTTGGATTGGGAATTTTGTACAGCAATAGCATAATGCCTAGCAATAAGGCCTAATTCCGCCTTAGTGCAACCTTCCACTTGACCCTCTGTCGGATCCGCTATAAAGGCTTCCAAAACAAATGCCGACACAGCCATATTATGTTTTTATGTGTGCGTGAGAAGAAAAAAAATATATACATATATATCACGTCCTCACTTAATTAACCATGACCGTGCACAATAATAATAGACACATTCTGCTTTCATACCTCTTAACCAAAACAATCCAACTGACCACATCTACTAAATGAAAATAATAACAAATGGTCCTAACCACTCAACTAGGAGTCACCTGTGTCACTCTAGCCTATCCCAGATAAACTACTCCACTAGATGGATGAAAGGCTACAAATATCTTCAGTCGCTTACCGATTTCATTGCGCACTCCACCGGAATCACGACTCATGCCCCCCACCCTCTAGCCAAGCAGGTGACCCCCCCGTTACCTATGTGGCAGAAAAATAGAATGGTTAAGAGCATCACAACAATAATGGTTTACATCAATCAACTGTGCACGGACAATGGACCCCTACCAATACCAATTTAGAAAACGCTATCGTATTACACCTGACATGCTTCAATCGACAAGTCACCCCGTTATTTTACCAACAAGGAACCATACAATTGCGCAAACTTAACGAGCCCCCATGTCACGTACAGAGGTCTATTGACCATACAAGATAGTAATCTGGGCAGGTGTTACATGAGCAAAAAACAACCCCCTCAGTAGAAAAATGCTTCTTAAACAGTCCCAGGTAGGCAGATAGTAAACAGAGACGTTTTCAAATGGCAAATCAGATTTATTATGTGTGGGGCTTCCAACCCACGGCCTTTTCCCAAAGGGAAAAGGGGATGTTGTCAGTGGGGATTTCAACCCAGATCACACAAAGGGAAAAAGGTAAGGGGAGAACAAACACGGTACACATACAGACAAACAAACAATAAACAAGTGAACTGTGTGTCCTTCATAAAACACCACCACCATTTGGGGATCGATCCACAACCAGTGATCACTAATACCGCGCCACCACTATATCGCTTCCAACGCGACAGCTAAGAGAGAAGGCAGCCTCCTCACTCCACTCTGAGACGTGGCAGTGACTCCCAATGAGGCGCCTCGTGTGTGTGCCATCTTCCAGGTTATATCCACTCATCCAACTGACTGCCCACAGGTGTAACCAAGCAGGTGCAATCAGCTCAATCAGGAGGATGAGAGGTATCTGGGAAAAGAGAAAAGAAACAGGATTAGAAGATGACACATCACACAACCAGGAATAACATAACCCATACTCATGATACTAATCTGATGTTCACATGGTCTTCCAAATAAAGTAATAATGATAATGACCAACCCACGTACATCACAAATAGAAGTACTTTACCCTGAGGGAAATTCAGCACTACAGATCGCTCACAATAAACATCAATGTCAAACTCAAAATTCACAAATAAAAATAAAAATATAGTCTGGGATATACAATCAAAATATGTATATCAATTCTGAAATATACAGCCAAAAATATATTCAGTAAGTGTACAGTGATAAATGTAAAAAATCAAATGTAAAGTATCGATGTGAGAGTAAAAAGTCATGGGTCAAAAGTCAAAAGTCCAGGGCCCTCATTCATCAACGTGTTCTACGCACAGATCTGTGCTTACCCTGTGCGTACGATCATTTCTAAGCAAAGAGTGGGATTCATCAATTTCGATTTGAACTTGACTCCGTGCTTACATCTACGCACAGGTCAGACCAGGCGTACCTGGTGCCCAGTGGTAGAATATATTATTACAACAAGGAAATTAGCTTCTGTGCATAATAACACTGGCATGTTCTGTACGAACCGTAGTTCATTATAGTTCATTGTAAAATAGCAACAGTAGTGTAATTATGGTCAAAACCCTATAAATAGCATTTGGAATAATAGATCTTTCTCTCAGAATGAATGCAGCATGGTTTATATAGCGTTATCGGAATATACGGGGTGTAGGCTACTGACTGACTGCGCTCCGCGTAGCTTGATTGATTGATTGATTGAAAAGTTTATTAACAGATTGCAGAATGGGTACAGTACAGTACAGCTCAGTACATACAATTGTTAATTGGGGATGCAGACCAACTTTCGTCCTGTTTACATCAGGGTCCCCCATTTTCAATTCATCATAAATCATAAAGCTCAACTCGTTATTATTCTGTGCAGACCGCAGAAACACGGGAACGTTTTGATTATATTTAAAAGGCTTTACGTTAAACGAAACAAGTGGAATTTCGAAGCTGTAAGCAGAATACAAGTCATATGAATATAGTGTTCTTCCCCCTTTTTACTGTATAAGAAAGAATAGAAAACGCATTGCAATGACACTATAGTGGACAGACTATGTATATGATGGGATTCAAGTTCGCGTTTTTGTTGATCATAGGCATGCTGTCAGAGTATGATATCTTCAAACATTCTAGAACATTTGTCGTCACAGATCATGTCCTAATAGAACATAGGCTATGGCATGGATCGTGATATTGTGTGGACTGTAATTATTACTGTACCGGTACCACCCATTGTGACAACAGCCTTGTGAGTCCCGCACACAAACATGATGGAATTCAAGTTCATGTATTGAAAGGCAGGCTACATCATACATGCAGTGAGATTCATTGTTCTTGTATATGCTCTCTATTATTGTTTATATAGGCTACCCAATACTGACATCAAAATAGATTGTAGTATGCCTCTAGAAATCATATGCAGCAGGTAGAAAATTGACGGGAGATCCATCGCGATTTGGAATAAAATTGAGGAGAACTTTAATCCCTGGGTATTAATCAAACAACACGGGAAAAGGCAGTCATATTCCAGCGCGGTCTTTATTAGCCGACAACAAAATAGATGCCTCTAAAAATCATATAGCCAATCGAACACAACTAATAAAGGCATTCATATTACAGCACGGTTATAATGACACACAACCAACGCCAAACAGTGGTCAACGAACGGTCTTTATTAGTATTTTGAGCTGTCCAGGCAGAATTGCAGCAATGGTCTTAGGGAGCCGTTGATATCTGACATCACCGTTTACGAGTCCGCCTTTTATTTATCCCATAATACGCGATAGTGTCTTCTTGGTTCGACAGCAGTGAACAATCTTCGTGGAGTTTCTCAGAGTCCCGCTCGGGTCAGTCCATTATTTCACATCCCATGGGGGGTGTTTCCTCATTTTCATGACCATATATGGATAATCATGCACGAGCATTGACGGTAGAACAAAGTGGTAATCATCAACACGGAGGACCATAGAGCCTGCGTACGCACCGTGTGATGAATCCCGACTTCCCTGTGCGTACACTAGTTCTACATTCCGTGCTTACGTGTGGAAATAGAAATGTTCTACGCACACTATTGATGAATGAGGGCCCAGGAAGATTGTACTGTCACCCTGTGCTCAGCAAGGCAGTGAGGCACAGTGATGCGTTGTATAGTCTGATGGCTGTCGGAATGAAGGACTTCCTGTGCCGTTCAGTGTTGCATCTAGGGAGTCTTAGTCTAACACTGAACGTGCTCCTTTTATCAGCCAAGTCCGTGTATATTCCATGTATAGTCCATGAGGGTAGGTGTTGGTGTGGAGTTTAGCAAGGCTCCTCCTCTCCGACACCACCGCCAGAGAGTCCAGCTCCACCCCCACCACGTTACTGGCCTTCCTGACCAGCTTTTCCAGCCTGTTTGCGTTCCCTGCTCTCAGTCCGCTGCCCCAGCAGGTCACTGCGTACAAGAAGGCTCCTTCCACCACCGAGTCGTAGAAGAACACCCTCAACATCCTTGTACAGACGTGTAAAACTGGGGCATTTCATAGTAGATCTCCAGAGAATTACCATGACATCACAGATCAGGACAGGGCGCGTGTATCACTTCCGCAATGGATTTAGTCGGATTTCGGTTTCCGGGTTCGCCTGATTGGCCGCGACGGCCACGTGACACGCTGTGGCACGCCCCCGCGGCAACGGCAGACTCGGCAGGCTTGCCGCTGCGCCCTGCTGTGGCGAGACGCTGGAGTTCACATCGCGCCACGCTTATGCCGTCTAGCACAGTCTCTAACAGTAACAGTAAGAAGCATTTTGGATAAAGGTATTCTGTACTTCTGTATGACAACAATGTATGCCTTTCAAATGTTAAATGATAAATGATTAAATGATACACACTGAAATCTACGCTCTCTCATCCTGCTTTACACAACGCGGCAATATTATTAAACAGCAGCTCTGTCATTGAAGTGGGAAAAGTGCGCCGTATTGTATATTAGTACATTGCATAGTATATTGTATATTGTATGGTAACTCAGTTACTTCTATTCTGCATCGAACATTGTACATATGTATATACTGAACAGCACAGAGCTTCTGTTTAATAATATTGTCGCGTTGTGGAAAGCAGGATGAGAGAGCGTAGATTTCAGTGTGTATCATTTAATCATTTATCATTTAACATTTGAAAGGCATACATTGGCATACACTGTTAGAGACTGTGCTAGACAGCATAAGCGTGGCGCGATGTGAAAGGGGAAGTGAACTCCAGCGTCTCGCCACAGCAGGGCGCAGCGGCAAGCCTGCCGAGTCTGCCGTTGCCGCGGGGGCGTGCCACGGCGTGTTACGTGGCCGTCGCGGCCAATCAGGCGAACCCGGAAACCGAAATCCGTTGCGGAAGTGATACACGCGGACAGGGCAGAGTGTGCAGCAGGGTGACGACATCAACCACTAGGGGCAGCAGAGGGTTGTTGTGTTTCATTAAGGTGCTCCCATAGTCGAGCGGACTGTACACGGAGCGGACTCGCGCGGACTCAAAGCGGACCCAAAGTGGACTCAAAGCAGACCCAAAGCGGACTCCAAGTGCGAAGCTCCAATTTCCTAATGCGCTCATTGGTGTCACAGAAAACGCGGCTCTGCGTTTTGGTTGACATCGACTTGCATTTAATGTGACGCCGATCTGCATTTTACTCTGACCACTCGCTTTTTCACTCGCAAAAGAGAATAGCTTTTCTAAATGCGTAAGTGTGTAAAACTGCCAGTTTTATTATCGAAATATTGGAAACGGAGATAACACTCTTTATTTTGACATCGGATGACGACGACATGACAGAAGTTGAACAGCGTGGGAACATGTTTTTAAACTTCCGCGAGACATGTAGGAAATTGGTCTGCGGCGGTCCGTGGAGGTCCGCTCGACTATGAAAGCTTAAAGAGTCACCCGGACCTCGCAGAGTCCAGTCCGCGTACAGTCCGCTCGACCATGGGAGCACCTTTACTCTCTAAAAAGACAACCTTTGTTGGAGAAAGAAAATACCACCATCGGTTTTCAGCAGGGTGGCCCCGAGGGGGGTTTAGAGAGACCATACTGTAACCTGCAAGGTCACAGGTTCAATCCCTGCAGCGGCCGATGTGTCCGTCCGTATCGACGTGCCCTTGAGCAAGGCGATGAACTCCTTACCTGCTCCTGGGGGCGCGTCGAACGGCTGCTCTCTGCGCTCTGAGCTCTCTGGGGAAACGCCTCCATGTACTGTACGTGTTTCTCCGGCCGGATATGAGAGAAGACCGTTTCCCTAAAAGGATAAATAAAGTGCTACAAACATAGTAGGGAGAAATTACCTTAATTAAAGGGGAGACTTAGCTACTGTACTAAACTTGTAAACTCTTTATTGCACTGATTGATTAAAAGCCCAAAACTGCTGTCGTGGTAACGGGAGGATGGGTTGTTAAGAGGCTAATGGAGGAGATAGAGAGAGAGAGAGAGAGAGAGAGAGAGAGAGAGAGAGAGAGAGAGAGAGAGAGAGAGAGAGAGAGAGAGAGAGAGATGGAGAGAGAGAGAGAGATGAGAGAGAGAGAGAGAGAGAGAGAGAGAGAGAGAGAGAGAGAGAGAGAGAGAGAGAGGAGAGGAGGGGGGGGGGGGAAATACATTTAAAACACACAAAAAACTAAGCGAGGATGAAGAAGAGAATCAGACGAGAGAAAGGAAGTAGAAGTAGGAGGGAGGGAGGAGAAAGGAGAGGGTGAGGATGAAGAAGAGGAAGAAAGGAGAGGGTGAGGATTAAGAAGAGGAAGAAAGGAAGAAAGAGAGAATGAGGAAAGACAGGAGCAGATGACTAACAGGTAGAGGAGGAGACGCCGCCATTGAAACAATCTTTACTGCACCTATCGATTAGCAGGAGGCAAAACTGCAAACCGGTGAAACATGAAGTCTGCAGAAAATAAAATAGTGGAGAGAGAGAGAGAGAGAGAGAGAGAGGAGAGAGAGAGAGAGAGAGAGAGAGGAGAGAGAGAGAGAGAGAGAGAGAGAGAGAGACAGAGAGAGAGAGAGAGAGAGAGAGAGAGAGGAGAGAGAGAGAGAGAGAGGGGGTGTTAACCTCTTAAGCTCGATCGGCCTGGTACCGATTTGTTTCACGTCGCAAATAGATCAATACAGTAAGTGATGTTGCGTTTCTTTTTCAAATGTAGCCAAAGAGTAAAGACCCTACCCCTATGACATGATACATTTATTTATATTGCGCCCCTCAACCAATAGTTACATCGGCCCGGGGCGCATCCCGGGAGAGAAAGAGAAACAAACAAAAAAGACAGGAACAAAATGAAAAAATACAGGCAGTCCAACCAATCAGATAGAGAACAGACAGACAGACATACATACACCACACATACAACAATACAAAAAAAACTAGGCTCATGGATTGTTTATGGCGTATAGGTGGGTTCAAAACAGCAGTCAAAGTGTATATTTGCAGCAGTACGTCTGTTTACCAATGATTTTAAATGTTATTAGAGAAATATGAGCTTATCAAAATCTCTGGGCATTGCTACTGGAAAACTGACAATTTAGACGCAAATAAAGGAAGCTGTCATAAAATGTTTCTATAAGAAAGAGGAGACCCAGTCCTTTTGATGGACGACTAAATTTCATAAAACTACACAACCCAGCTCACACCCAGCCACCGACAACGGAAGTCCAACCATTTTTGTTTTAGAAATATTGCTGTGATTTTCATGTTTATATCTCACAGGTCGAACAAACCTCAATGGTATTGCCATAAAATACAACGTATATTGTTTCTTTATCGTTCTGTGAACGTCTAGAAAAAACAACGCTTCACAATCCGGTAAAAAATGGCAGAGCTATGGACATTATACAAAAGTAATTGTACTTACAGTAGATTTAATTCACGGTCTTTTGCTGCCCTGTAACAGGCGCCTGGTGGTACTAAATCCAGATTTAACTCTGCCATTGGAAAGAGGAGATTTGGGCCAATCCATAGATGCCATAATACAGTCATTTATAGGCCTGATATTCTATATTCTATATTCATATTTCAAATTGCATGCACAATACATTTCCACTTTTGGTCAAAGATGGAAAAAAATTATAATATAATAATAATAATTTATATTCTCCTTTGGTTCGTTAGAATCTACTCTAGCATAGTAACAGACACAATATTTCTGACACTGGAAATACATTCCCTGAGATCCATAGCTGTTGCACAATGGAGCTTGTGGAAGTGGAGCAATCTTTTAGGTACTTTTAGGCGAATTTCTGAAAATAGGGCTAGGGCTTAAGAGGTTAAATCAAACAAAAATTACTTTAACACTTTAATCGCCGGAAACGCCAAACTCGTCATTGCCCGCCATGCTCATTCTGCCGAAGACACCGTAACACGTCTTTGATATCAATATTTCAAAAATCTGTGATCGAAATCATATTTCTCCTCCGGGACCTGAGATATACTGCTGAGCTCCACTCAACTCTATAATGGTTCAAGAGCGCCATCTGGTGGCCGATCGGCAGATCGCCCAAACAGGAAGTGACGCGCCAAACAGGAAGTGCTCACACCATATTTCGTCCGGGCACTCGCGATCGTTAGCAGGACTCCATCTCGACACACTGGATAATCAATCGCTCGCCCTAACTCAATAAACAACGTTATTTGGACGTATATAGTATTATACAACCTGGAAATGGTTCATCTAGATCAACATCCCATAATAGAAAACTGTCTACTCCAAGCTGATCGCCCAACGGCCCGAGGAGACTGGGTAAGTTTCAGCGTTTATTACTACCGTGTTCGATATAAACTGCTCTGATGATCATATGACCCACACTAGATGAATGATATAACGTTGCCCACGGAATTATAACGACCCCCCGCCCATCCGGTCAACATCAGATCATACGTAGTAACTTCTAGAAGTACCTCCAGTTGAAATTTTTTATCTGGCACCGATCGCTATCAAACTGTATTTCAGCATCAATATAATGCATTTGGGGCTATAAATCAAGTTCTGGAGAAAGCTGCAGAAAACGATAAAAACATACTTATACTTTAGACCGTATTTTAGTATGAATATGTGAATGAAAAAGTATAACGTTGCTACACCCTGAACAATAGATATAGGACATTGAATGGGCCATAATAATGTCAATTTAGCAATACAATTTAAAAAGTTATAGCCCTGCAAAGAAGGGGAACTTCTCCATAGACAAATAGAGCTGGCTAGGGATGGTAAATTATGAATTTAACCATGGCGATCAAAGTGTTAACTGGGGAGACTGAGACATAAATATAGTGAGGAGGATTGTCACGGTAGTTAAGGGGATAGTTCTAACCTAATCCATGCTAACTCCAGCTGGTTTGTCAGCCACGGCCAATGCAAAGTCAATGGGGTCTGGCTCCTGTCTGTGCAGGCTGACAGAGGCTCACTGATATCTACTGCACACAGTGCACATACAGTACATTTCAGCAAGTCTGGGAAAAAATAGCAATACAGCAAAAAATATATATATATTTAAAAAAAACTCAGGTAGACGCACTAAACCTTACACACACACACACACGCACGCACGCACGCACGCACGCACGCACGCACGCACGCACGCACGCACGCACGCACGCACGCAACACACACACACACACACACACACACACACACAGTCCCAGCCAGGCAAAGTGTAGCAGATTGATTTGCAGCCTCTCCCCATGTCTGCAGGCAGGATGATGCCACACTGCTGAGTACCGTCGGATGCACAAGAGAGAGACAGAGAGAGGGTGGGGGGAGAGAGAGGGTGGAGGGAGGGACAGAGAGAGTGAGGGGAGAGAGAGGGGAAAGAGAGAGAGAGAAGAGAGAGACAGAGAGTGAGGGAGAGAGAGGGGCAGAGAGAGAGTGTTGGTTGTGCATGTTTTTCCATTGGTTTCTCTTATCGGGGGGAAACCCTTGCGAACACAAAAAAGGCCTGGGAGATACCCCACCTGGGTACCTGGCAACGCGGAAACCTGGTCCCAAGCGGGAATCAAACCCTGGACCTTCTTGCTGTGAGGCGACAGTGTTACCCACTACACCACCATGCCGAATAGACTACATGTTTTATGTCTAATTAAAATATATGAAACGTGAGAAGACGCAGCAAAAAACGGGCTGCCCTGGACTCGTACACCAGCCTTGAGGAAAAACATGCATCATCTGCTTTGGGATAAAGTCTTTTTTGGAAATTGAAAACATGGGCTACATGACGTAACATTTAATGCGGGCAGGGCTAATCTGCCCGGCTACGCACTGCAAGATATTCCATATCATAATTGATATTGAAACGGTGGAGGACCCCACACATAACGTCATATTTCACATCTCGCTTCTCCATTGCGGCGGAGAGAGAGGGAGTACATAGAGAGAGAAGGGGGGGGGCAGAGAGTGATGAGAGCAGGTGGGCAGAGAGAGAGGGGCAGATAGAGGGGAGGCAGAGAGAGGGGGGCAGAGAGATGGGGGAGAGAGAGAGGGGCAGAGAGAGAGAGAGGGACAGAGAGAGGGGGCAGAGAGTAATGGAGAGAGAGGGGGCCAGAGAGAGAGGGACAGAGAGAGGGGGGGCAGAGAGAGAGGGGGACAGAGAGAGAGAGAGAGAGAGAGAGAGAGAGAGAGAGAGAGAGAGAGAGAGAGAGAGAGAGAGAGGGATGACAGAGAGAAAGGGAGGGAGGGCAGAGAGTGATGGAGAGAGAGGGGGCAGAGAGAGGGGGGCAGAGAGAGGGGGCTAACACCGGTTCCTGACAGGGAACGAGCGAGCGAACTAGAGACGAAATCGCGCGCGACACTGTCCTGATATGAGGCGGCGCGTGTCCGAGTGTGTCTGTGTGTGTGTGTGTTACCTGAAGCACACGTGGGGGGGGGCTGCGATTCTTGACCAATAAAAAGTGTTTAGGGGCGGGACTCGGCCAGCGTAATCGCTCAAACTAGAGACACAGCGAGCGAATATCTGAGGGTGGACGACATCGCTGCTCAGTTCGTTGTCCGCTCGCGGCAGGTCAGGATAGTCTGATTGAAACGAATACATTTTAATCATTTTCACAATCACGCTCGCTCGCGTCGCTCCCTGTCAGGAAGGGGGTGTTAGAGGGGGCTGAGCGAGGGGGGCAGATAGGGGGCTGAGAGAGAGGGGGCAGATAGGGGGCTGAGAGGGGGGGGGGAAGAGAGTGGAGAGGGAGGGGGCATCTGTTTTAAAATCTTAAATCTTAATTCAGCTTGTTTTGATTTGCCTGAAACGGGTGTGTTTCTAAACTGCCATCTGCCTTTGTGATGCTAATTTGGTGATTAACTGGCAGACCTAGGTCACACGTATCCACAGGTGTCTGGCATTAGTAATTAGAGCCAGAGATTGAAATGCATTCGGGGTGAGCGTCGGCGAGGCAGCGTCGAACGAAGAGAGAGGAGTCCCCCCCCCCCCCCCCCTACAGATGGGTGCCCCCCTCCTCTTCTCTCTCTACACTAAAGCTCTGGGATAACATCATCCCTGCTATGCCGATGACACTCAACTCTTCCTCTCCTTTCCTCCCCTCAGATTTCCAAATCTCTGAGAAGATCCCGGCTTGCCTGTCTGACATTTCCACGGAATGACG
>NC_140180.1:96172132-96227509 GCF_963971535.1 Notolepis coatsorum
TAAAACACTTGAAAATCATGATATGATATGTGTAACTGAGGGGTACAATTCCCTGACTGTATTGATAAGTATGGTATCATTAAACCACTACCGCTTTATGTACTTAACTACTGGCCACACAGTACATGATATAGATATGATGAACACTTTCCCACCATGAAACCAAGTCCACACAAATGTATAAGTCGAATATTTAATATATAGCAAAGGGTATATACAACGTTCACTTAATGACATTTATGATTTGAATGCACTTGTAAGCAAATGAGTATTCGTAGGCAAATCAACATTGAATGTCCAATCTCTGGTTACGCAGGAAGCAAGTATACAACCTGGTTCTTTAGGGAACTATAGCGATGGTACTTAATGATTATAGCTGGATATACTAAAGGGGGGTCCTGCTGGTTGTAAGTCAGTAGGGGGGGGGGGGGGTTAGGAGAGCCGCCGGCAATATCCCATCTGGCCAACGATTTCTTGGGAGAATTCAGAGTGCTGAACACGGTGCCCACAGAACCTTGGTCCACAGATGAATACAGTTGGGCCCTCTTGTAAACGGTAGCTGCCGGTCCACAACGAAGAGACGTGAGGCGACCTCACTCGGGGTAGAGCGCCGTCTCACCTGGACTCCTCTCGGGGGTAGTTCCAACACTCACCAGTGTTGGCTGTTATCCATGGCATAAATCAAAGCACCCAAAGCAAGTAGATAATCCAAGCCGTGTAGGGCTCGCCGTCGTCCGGGTAGGTAATCCAATGTGCAGGTCCACTCGTCCTAGCCCAGAACTCCTCGGATGAAAGCACCACACGTGGTCTGCCCAGCCTGGTTAAGACTCTAGATAACGCGAGGAACGATGGGGGTACTACTCACTGTATAACTCTAACCGAACGATGCACCATACATAATAGACTATTATTAACTTAATAGAAATACGTCCCACTCGACGGTATAGTGCCAAACTATGACAATTCAACTATTAATCCACACGATGTCTCAATGCCATTCTGAGGCCAAGTTGACCATACTGCACCACACGTGTATCGTGGGTGAGGCTTAACGTCTTGCCACTAGGTTGGAGGGTAAAGAACTAAGGGCTAAGGGACTAAAAGAAAGTTCTACTTTACTTGCGCCATATATATATGCGCTGTGAACAAATAGTACCATTCGTATTTCGCCAGACGTATTCCTACGCGGAACCGGGCTAGTAACGACATGTTCGTCGGCACGATTGAACTTGAACCAAGGGGCTTGGCTGCTGGCGCCAAGTTCTTGTCCAATGAGAGAATGAAACTATTATGGGCTGTTAGTAGACTAAAGGGATATTCAGTGTATATGTACAAGGAATATACAAGGGATATCAAACGATATACAAATACTATTAAATATATATCCATAAATAAATATATATATTCGGTTTAATCTGATCCTTCACAACAGCCGCCCCCTAATTAGTCCCACCTAATTAGCTAAGCAGAGACAGATTAACCGCACTGTCTACCACTCAAGGTCCGCTGTAAGGGTCAGTCAACTCACAAAGTCGTGGGGTCATGGTCGTCATCGATACTGTCTGGGAGTCTGGGCAGTTCTATTAGCCTCGCCACGGGTCGTGTGTAAGTTCGCCCTTGGACGAGCACCTCAGCTGCTCGGACCTTGCCATCGGCACCGGTGATCACTTTGCTTATGCGGCCAGCCGGCCACATAGCTCTGGGTAGTGACTGGTCGATAATCATGACGACTGTTCCTTCTGTCAAATTGTCTCTCTCTTTTACCCACTTCTGGCGGGTCTGTAGAGACGGTAGGTAGTGGAGTAGAAAGCTGTTCCAAAACTTGTCAGCTAGTACTTGACTGTACCTCCACATTCTTCGGCCGTTCGCTTCTTCAGGCCTGTACATTGTCTGGGGTAGCGCAGGGTCCAGCCGCCCCATCAAGAGTGTGTTGGGGGTGACTGGGTCGACATCTGCTATATCACTGGAGACGTAGCCGATGGGCTTGGAGTTCAATACTCCCTCGATCTCCGTGAGGACTGTCATTAGGACTTCTTCCGCTACAGTCTGGGCCCCAAGCACGGCGTACAGGGCTGTCTTTATAGAACGTACTTCTCGTTCCCAGGTTCCACCGAAGTGGGGTGCGTTCGGGGGATTAAACTGGAAGTCAATCTGGGATGGAGCGAGGTGGGTCTTAAGTTCTGGGCCCATAGCTTGGAAGCTCTCTCTCAGCTCTCTTTCTCCGCCTTTGAAGTTTGTCCCGTGATCAGACAACAATGTAGACGGTTTTCCTTTCCGTGATGTGAATCTTCGGAAGGCCATAAGGAATGAGTCTGTGCTCATGGTTGGAAGGAGTTCGATATGTATCGCTCTGGTGGTCATGCATTTGAATACAATACCCCACCGCTTCTCGGTTCCTCTTCCTTTCTTTATATACAACGGGCCAAAACAGTCCATGCCTGTGGAGTGGAATGGCTTGTCGCCGAGTCGGAGGCGACAGGGAGGTAGGTCAGCCATCCGGGGTATGCTGGGCTGCGCGCGCCACTTTCGGCAGTCTAGACAGGTTCGCTGGAAGCGTCGCACTGCTTCTCTTCCTTGAAGTATCCAATAGCGACGTCTGATCTCCGCGAAGACTCTCTCTGCTCCTGCGTGGTGTACATCCTCGTCGTATTTCTTTATGATCAGCTCTGTGACCTTGTGTCGGCTGTTCAAGACTATCGGGTACTTAACGTCATCCGGTAGATTGGGGGCCCTCCGCAGACGACCACCCACTCTGATGAGATTATGGGCGTCGCTCTCGGGTGCCAGGTGGAGCAATCTGCTGTCTGATGGGACGGGCTTTCCTCCCTGTAGACAGTCTAGCTCGTCGGGGAACGAGTCTCTCTGGGCTCGTTGTAGTAGAAGAAGTTCTGCTTCTTCGTAGTCAGCTGCTGAAATGTCAGCAGTGGGCTGAATCTCTGGGTGGTGCCACAGGAATGTCTTTAGCTGCGCACTCTGTAGGGTAATGCAATCATCTATGTTGGGGTCTGTGGAGGCGACTGTGCTCAGTCCACAGAACATAGGTTTCTTGTTCTCAGCCTCCTCTTTACTCGCTTCCCGTGGGGTGGGCGTAGGCCACTCTTCTTCCGGGAGCTTGAGGAACTCTGGTCCGTCACTGTAGATGTTGTGACGGGTGAGGTCATCTAGGGACATTCCCCGGGTGATGACGTCAGCTGGGTTGTGTTTGGTGTCCACATACCGCCAGCTCGCTGTTTCTGTTAACTCTTGAATCTCGGTGACTCTGACTCCCACGAAGACTTTGTATCTGCATGAATCAGACTTGATCCATGTGAGTACTGTCGTGGAATCTGACCACAAGATTGTTCTGTGCACCGGAATGGTGAGTTCACGTTGGATTAACGTGGCTAGATGCGCTCCTGCTAGGGCTGCGCAGAGCTCTAGACGCGGGATAGATTGTTGCTTTCGTGGGGCTATTCTTGAGCGAGCCAGGATGAAAGCGGTGTGTATCTCTCCTCCCTTCTCTTGGGCACGCAAGTAGGCCACTGATCCATAGGCTACTTCGGAGGCGTCGCTGAAGACGTGTAGATCCATCTTGCATGTCTCTGGCCTCACTGTGGGTGGGAAGTAGCTGCGGCGTATATTGACGCCTGGGAGTGAGCGGAGTTCCGTCTCCCACTCTCTCCATGTGGAGGCAAGGGGTGCGGGTATTGGGTCGTCCCAGCCCTGGTCCTTGTCCCATAGTGCTCGTACAATCATCTTTGCCCTGGTGGTGTAAGGTAGAATACATCCCAACGGGTCATATTGTCTGGCGAGTGTTCTGTACACACTCCGTCTGGTGGTCGGTATCGCTGTCGACCTTCCCTGCTCCGTGGTCAGGGGTTTGTGTCTATAGTGGAGCGAGTCTGTTTTGAAGCGCCAGACTAATCCTAGTGTCATTTCTTGGGCTTCTCCTGGGATGGTCACCATCCAGGTCTCGCTGCTGGCAGCCTTGTCCGCGGGGGAGAGGCTGCGCAATACGTGCGGGTCGCTGCTGGCCCACTGCCTGAGATCAAAGCCGCCTTTGATCAGGGAGGCGCGTAGCTTGAGTAGGAGAGCCTCGGCTTCTTCTTGAGTCGAAACGCTTTGTAAACAGTTGTCCACGTAGAAACTGTTCTTCACACTGTGTCGGACCTCTTCATCTGCTGCTGGGTCCTCTGCTACGTGTTTCTGTAGTGCAAATGTAGCACAGCACGGGCTGCATGTAGTTCCGAAAGGGAGGACTTCCCATTGATAGATGGCGGGGTGCTCATCTCCGATCCTCTCTCTCCATAGGAACCGCAGCAGGGGCTTGTCCTCCTCCACTAGTCTCACCTGCAGGAACATCCCTTTGATATCCCCGCTGATAGCCACCTTGTCCTGGCGGAAGCGTAGTAGCACGCCTAGTAGAGAGGGGCCGAGTGTGGGGCCGGGCAAGAGCTCTTTATTCAGATTTTGGGATCCGATCTGGTAGCTGCAGTTAAACACAATGCGATCCTTGCCGTTGTGGTGGACCTTGTGGTGCGGCACGTACCATGATTCGGTCGTCTGATCGGCCTCTTTAATGTCAATCTTTGTCACGTGTCCCGCTGTGATTAGCTTCTCAATCTCAGCGCGGTACACACTCTCTTGAGCGGGGTCTTTGGCTAGGCGCCGCTCTGTGTTCAATAGATACCGCTCCGTAGCGTCTTTCTTTGCGTGAAAGGTGGGCATTCCCTCCCGCCTCAGGAGTGGAGTTGCGTATCTCATCACTCCGCTGACTGTGACTCTCTTTGTCCCCTGCTCGAGGAGGTTTATGGCGTAAATGTCTTCTTTAGAACGAATGTCTTTCTTTTCGTTCTTAAAGGGCATTGTCTCTAGTGTCCATAGCCTCTCGACATGCTGCAGGAGAGTGGTGTCTTCTTCTGTCACTCTGGAGTGGAGGCAGCTAGTGGCTGCTGTTCGGTTAAGAGATTTAGCGAGGGGGCCTTGTAATGTCCATCCTAGGCGGGTCTCGACTGCTGCAGGACAGCCTCTGGGTCCTGTATGGACCCGGTCTATCGGGACTATGAGGTCTGCATGGTCGGAGCCTATCAGCAGGGTCGGGGTGGCGCCGTCTATGAGCGGGATAGGTAGTTGACGCAGGTGCACATATTTATCCATCAGTTTGGCGATGGGGTAGGTGTACTGTGATAGTCCTATTTCTTGGCTGGTGAAAGCATTTGTAATCCTATACCGTAGCTCTGGCTGCCCGCTTGCTGCGATAGTGAAGGAGACATTCTCGCCTTTTATCGTCTTTAAATCTCTTCTTATTGTCCGAATCGTCATTTGGTTCTCGCTCCCCCGCAGTCCCAGCTGGGCCGCAGCGGACGCGAGCAGAAGGGTCTTCTCTGACCCGTCATCAAGGACGGCGTAAGTGTCCATGACTTTATCTTGGTAGCTCAATGTTACACGGACTACCTTTAAGAGCACTTGGGCGCCGCTGCTGCTGGCGGGGTCAATGTACATGACACTTGCCTTTGTGCTGCTCGATGGTGCAGGTGCAGGCTTTCTTCTGTTACTGTCGTGTAGGACATCTAGGTGGGCTCCGTCACACCGACTGCACCTCTTCTTTAGGCGGCACTCGGCTGCCATGTGACTGCGCGCACATCGGTAACAGCGCCTGTTGGACTTTATCCATTGACTCACTTCTTCTGCATTCATCTTCTTGAACAGGTCACATTGTGACAGCCAGTGTTCCTTCTCGCAGTACGGGCACACCATCTTCCACTTCTCTTTTCTCGAGGGGGTACTGTGGTTCTTACTGCTCGGTACTGATTCTGATTGGTGCATGACAGTCACCGATCTTCTTCCATCGTTTATTCTCCTAGGTCCCTCTCTGGAGCTTGGTGTGCTCCGCACGAACGTATCCAGTCGTAGGCTGCTGACTTCTCTCGCCAGGAAGTCGGCTAGATCGAGGAGGGATGGTTCGGGACCGTTAGGATCACGGTGGTCTCTCTGCCGCCTGAAGCGCTCTTGTCTGGCGGGTGGCAGCTTCTCTAAAATCCTCTCGATGTTAGAGTTGGCGTATAGCTCGTGCATACCCTTTTCTCGTTGCGCTCCCAGCATCCCTACCAGGGACTGCACTTTTATAGACAGGTCGTCTAATGAGCGATTGTCTGTTGCTGGGGGTAGGCGGTCAATATGCCTTATCTCTTGGATTACGTAATCCCATATACGTCCATATCTCTGGTCCAGCGCTGCTAGAGCCGCGGTGTATGGGGTCGTAGAGGTGGCATAGGCTAGCGCTATATTGTGCGCTCGGGGTACTTTCAGGTGCTTCAGTAATATTGCATACTTGTGGCGTTCATCAGCGACATCCACCATCATTGTCTCTAGGCACATCCGGAGCTCCGTGTACTGTGCTCGATTCTCATAGGTGAAGTCTGGAAACGTCGGTGTACCAATGTATGATGCCGTGGATGGCTGATACATCGGCGAGCGTTGGGGGAGAGGCCTCCTAGGCGAGTCTCCTCTTGCGCCTCTCTGTGGGCTGGTACCGGCAGGGTACCATGGCCCGCTGGTCCAGGTGCTATTCCTCGGGGCTGGTCGTGCGTCATGCTCACCCGTGAATAGAGTCGGGGGTCTGTAGCGCAGCGCCGCGGGGGTATAGCCTGGGCTGTACTGGACCTCCTGGTCCGGTGGAGTACTGTGCTGTCGTCGGGCTTGGTTCTCCTCCTCTCCCTCTTCTTCTTCTATCAGGTCCTCTAGATCCTGCAGTCGTTTATTTAGCTTCTCCGCAGTGTATGCCGCTCCTTCCTTGTAGCTGGGTCTCGCTTGGACCGGTCGGGGAAGGGGGTCTGCGGGGGTATAGGCTTGGTCTGTTGGTCAAGTTCAGGGTCGCTTGCTCGGTTAGGGGATGCTGCCCTTGACTGTTGTCTCGACGAGTTCCTTGAACCCCTGGCGGAGGGAGAGGGTGTTGCCTTGGTGATCAGCTGCTCCATTAGCTGCGCTTGTAACTTGTCGCGCTCGGCTTGTAGTCTGTCGCGCTTGCCCTGTAGTCTGTCGCGCTCGGTTTCGCGCTGGATGAGAGCGAGGTCGCGCTCTGTTTCTCTTTGGGCACCGGCAGCGGCACGCTGGGTGTCTGCTCGGTCTCTTGCCATATTCTCTTCCGTCTGAAGGCGTCTCATCTCCAGGCGTATGCGCTCTTCTTCGCTCCGTTGCTGCGTCTGGAGTCGATCGCGTTCACCCTGAAGTCGATCGCGTTCACCCTGGAGTCGATCGCGTTCGGTAGAGGCTGTCAGGCTGACGAGGAACGCCTGTGATAGCATCCTCTCCGCTTCGCTGGGGGAAGACGGTTGTAGAGGTGAGCCGCTCCTGGCTGTACTCGTTGGGGAATCCTGGAGCTCTATCTCCTCGGCGCTCTCCTCATCTTGTTCCGTGCAGAGTTCTCTCTCTGTAGGGTTGTCTTCCTCCCACCATGAAACCAAGTCCACACAAATGTATAAGTCGAATATTTAATATATAGCAAAGGGTATATACAACGTTCACTTAATGACATTTATGATTTGAATGCACTTGTAAGGCAAATGAGTATTCGTAGGCAAATCAACATTGAATGTCCAATCTCTGGTTACGCAGGAAGCAAGTATACAACCTGGTTCTTTAGGGAACTATAGCGATGGTACTTAATGATTATAGCTGGATATACTAAAGGGGGGTCCTGCTGGTTGTAAGTCAGTAGGGGGGGGGGGGGGGTTAGGAGAGCCGCCGGCGATATCCCATCTGGCCAACGATTTCTTGGGAGAATTCAGAGTGCTGAACACGGTGCCCACAGAACCTTGGTCCACAGATGAATACAGTTGGGCCCTCTTGTAAACGGTAGCTGCCGGTCCACAACGAAGAGACGTGAGGCGACCTCACTCGGGGTAGAGCGCCGTCTCACCTGGACTCCTCTCGGGGGGTAGTTCCAACACTCACCAGTGTTGGCTGTTATCCATGGCATAAATCAAAGCACCCAAAGCAAGTAGATAATCCAAGCAGTGTAGGGCTCGCCGTCGTCCGGGTAAGGTAATCCAATGTGCAGGTCCACTCGTCCTAGCCCAGAACTCCTCGGATGAAAGCACCACACGTGGTCTGCCCAGCCTGGTTAAGACTCTAGATAACGCGAGGAAACGATGGGGGTACTACTCACTGTATAACTCTAACCGAACGATGCACCATACATAATAGACTATTATTAACTTAATAGAAATACGTCCCACTCGACGGTATAGTGCCAAACTATGACAATTCAACTATTAATCCACACGATGTCTCAATGCCATTCTGAGGCCAAGTTGACCATACTGCACCACACGTGTATCGTGGGTGAGGCTTAACGTCTTGCCACTAGGTTGGAGGGTAAAGAACTAAGGGCTAAGGGACTAAAAGAAAGTTCTACTTTACTTGCGCCATATATATATGCGCTGTGAACAAATAGTACCATTCGTATTTCGCCAGACGTATTCCTACGCGGAACCGGGCTAGTAACGACATGTTCGTCGGCACGATTGAACTTGAACTAAGGGGCTTGGCTGCTGGCGCCAAGTTCTTGTCCAATGAGAGAATGAAACTATTATGGGCTGTTAGTAGACTAAAGGGATATTCAGTGTATATGTACAAGGAATATACAAGGGATATCAAACGATATACAAATACTATTAAATATATATCCATAAATAAATATATATATTCGGTTTAATCTGATCCTTCACAACAATATGATATGCAACTTGTTTACAATATCCAGTAATAAGACACCAAATAATTACGTTTTTGTTCATCTGTTTCTCATATATCAACATAGCAATCGCTGTTTTGCTAATTCCGTGTTCTATTTTACCATAGCATCAATACTTTCAGTAGCATGTCAGTAGTGATTAGGCTTACAATATCAAAGACTAGAACATCGGGTTACTTTCTAGTAGTATACATTTCCGTCTTCATATTTGGAGGGGTACTTGGGGCCCCCCTTCGGCCCTATCTGTACACGCTACTGGCTCCATTTCTTTCTTGAAAACATGAAAGTGAGGTTTTACTTTGGCAAATTTACATTTGTGAATGTAAAATATGAGATTGATTAGGAAATATTATTTTTCATATATTGTGTTGATTCATTTATATTTCTAAATTGATAAGGTATACTTTTTTTCGTGGATAGTAGTATACAATTCCATCCTATTATTTGAAGAAAAAAAACAATGAAGTCTGGTAGTCAAGATTTTTTATTTGTTTTTTGGGTACTTGGGGCAAAAGGGCAGGGGCTCAAGCCCCCCTTCGGCCCTATCTCTGCACACCACTGCTGGTAGTCATAGGTAGGTGAACTCAACCAGGATTGACCCTGCAACAGGTGTGTTACCTACAGTAGGGCTCAGTGGGTGTTGCCCACAGCAGACTCTGTGGGTCTTGTCACAGATAATTCTTCACTGTGAGCTGACATAGTCTCTACAAGTGTGTAAGATTGAGACACACATTAATAACCCCATTTCATTGTACTCAGAATAACATCCCGAATGATTACCAAACTAAACCAAGTCTGGCGCTGTGGCCTGTCTGTCGACTTGCTTAAACAGAGTAAACTCGTTGTACATGTTACACACACATGCATATACTAATAATAATAATAATAATAATAATAATAATAATAATAATAATAATAATAATAATAATAATAATAATAATAATAATAATAATAATAATAATAATAATAATAATAATAATAATAATAATAATAATAATAATAATAATAATAATAATAATAATAATAATAATAATAATAATAATAATAATAATAATAATAATAATAATAATAATAATAATAATAATAATAATAATAATAATAATAATAATACACTTTATTTGTATAGCACTTTTCATACAGAAATTGCAGTTTAAAGTGCTTCACAGCAGTAAAAAATACAGGCATAAGCGTGCATAAAAAAGATAGAGAGGTAGCAAGGTAAGGTAAATCACAGTGTTTCACATTAGGATCTAACATCCCAATAGGCCTCTCTGTTTACGGTTTCATTTAGTAATACAAATGACTGTTATAAGAAATCTCTCGACTGAACCATAGTCGAATATTTTAGATTGTTATTGTTTCCATATCTGGACCAGCTCTTAATTAAATCTTAATTCTTAATCGGGATAAGATGCACAGTCGTGTCTCATATCAAAGGGGAACACAGAACACACACACGGTATTGGGACGGGCACCACACGGCCACCTGACCTTTTCTCTGGGTCCTGGGCCCCTGCTGTGTGATAACCTTGTTGATCATTGGTGTGAGGAGAGGCTGATGGGCTCTGGCTCACATACTGAGCTGATCAGTTCCAGAGCCTGTTCTTCCATGACTCTGTGTGCCACCTCTCTCTCTCTCTCACCCCGAGTGAAGCCCCCCCCCCCACAGGCGCGAACACAGGTGTTCAGGATGATGTCTCCGACACTAGTGTTCACACGCGCCCACGCCTGGTAATAGCAGGTACAAATGAGTAACTGGAACATGTCCATGTGCACGCAGGGAATTCTCCAGGTGTAGTGAATTCCACGCGTGTGATCTAGCCATATACCGTAATCTGAAACATAAGACACACAGACCCTCAAGACCCCTACGCTCTGCATCTTCTGGCCGCCTCAGACCCACTCCTGTCCGAGCTCCGGGAGGGTCATATAAGAGAAGCCGCCTATTCTCGGTCCTCGCTCCACAATGGTGGAACGAACTTCCCACCACAGTTAGGACAGCCGAAACACGACCAATCTTTCGCCGTCGACTGAAGACACACTTCTTCAATCAATATCTGAAATGGAAAGAAATGCATAAAAATAACCTTCTCACCGTCATGCACTCTTCCTAATATACTAACATACACTCAACACTGTATCATTCAACTCTGAACACTTTGATGAACATTGTTACTGAGCTGATAGAGTTGTACCCTTCCTACTGACTTGTCGTACAAAACTTGTAAGTCGTTTTGGATAAAAGCGTCAGCTAAATGACAAAAGGTCAAAATGTCAAAAATGTAAATATACATAATGGGGTCTGAGGACCCTCGACTCTCCTCCTCAGTTTCAGTTTATTTAAAAAGCACAGTACACATTAATCAACATGACTGTAAATGTGCCAGTTCTAGCCAGCTGGCTAATTAGCAACTGTAGTCCCTTTGGCAAGATGTTATAAAACCATACACCTAAAACAGAAGCATTACAAGTAAAACACAAGATTTACAACACAATCCAACATGATAATAGTAAAAGCCATAATAAAATACACAATGAACTGATTAAAAGTGGTCACATGTTTGATTTGTTAATAGCCAGGTATTGTGTTTTTTTTGGTAAAGGTGTGGTAGGTAGCACAGTGTCTTATTTCAGTTGGTAGGATGTTCCAAAGCTGAGTGGAAGATCTGACTGCAAAACAGGACTGACTGAAGAAGCTGGACCTAAACGGCACAGTACACAGTCCCCTCTCTGGGTAGATCTTGTGAAACGGCACAGTACAGTCCCCTCTCTGGGTAGATCTTGTGGACCTATTAAGAGATGTCTTTTGTTTGACAAAAGTACTGAGAGGTGGAGGAGCCTTGCCATTTATAATCTTGAACAGTAGGAAGGCATCAGTGTATTTTGTCACGTTTTCCCAGCTGAGGATTCCATACTTGCTTGAGGATGTGACAGTGGTGGTGAGTATACGGTTTTCAGTCCTGCACCTCGAGCGCCTGCTTATACAGAGAGAGAATGGGTTTCATGGTTGCGCGTTTTGCATGGTTGACCTTGAGTGTGTTCCACTGGGTCTAGCTTGAATCAATAGTTTAAATTGACTATACTAGGAGTGAATATAATAAGAATGACTATTCTGATAATAGGCTGTGTTCTCTCACACTGTTTACACGCCAGTGTAGTTTGAGAACGGCTATTAAAGGATACATTCACTCGTGCACTCGTTTACACTGGTATACCGGTTTGTGGACTTCAATGGAAAGACGCAAGCGGAGGCAGACGAGCGCAGCTTCAGTGTCGGAGGCGGAACGTTGTTCCATCGAGTCGACATGAGCGACAGATCTGCCAGCATGACGGAGCAAAGGCTGGTGTATCTTCCCAATGAATATGAAATAGACTGCTGTGGATGCTCCACAGCCTGTTTGGTTATGCATAGATTGTACTCTGTTATATTATAACATGTGTATCTGAATGTACTATTATAACATGTGTATCTGAATGTACTATTATAACATGTGTATCTGAATGTACTATTATAACATGTGTGTCTGAATGTACTATTATAACATGTGTGTCTGAATGTACTATTATAACATGTGTATCTGAATGTACTATTATAACATGTGTATCTGAATGTACTATTATAACATGTGTATCTGAATGTACTATTATAACATGTGTGTCTGAATGTACTATTATAACATGTGTGTCTGAATGTACTATTATAACATGTGTGTCTGAATGTGTATATCTGAATGTACTATTATAATATGTGTATCTGCATGTAATATTATAACATGTGTATCTGAATGTACTATTATAACATGCGTGTCTGAATGTACTATTATAACATGTGTGTCTGAATCTACTATTATAACATGTGTATCTGAATGTACTATTATAACATGTGTATCTGAATGTACTATTATAACATGTGTGTCTGAATGTACTATTATAACATGTGTGTCTGAATGTACTATTATAACATGTGTGTCTGAATGTACTAGTATAACATGTGTGTCTGAATGTACTATTATAACATATCTGAATGTACTGTTAGAATATGTAATGTGTCTTCATGGGTCTAATTGGAAACTGCCCCATCACAATTACTATTTATTTGAGACAGTGTTACACTGTTATAGGGCACTATGAGCAATACTATTGTGACAGTGGTTGGGTAGGTAGAGCAGTCGTCTGGTAATCCAGAGTTTCCCTGTTCAATTCCGCGTGTCGAAGTGCAGGTTGGCACCTTGCATGGTTGCCTCCGCCGTCGGTGTGAATGTGTGAGTGACTGGGTAAAATGTGAGGAACAAATTGTAAAGCACTTTGGATAAAAGCTGGTATATAAATGCACCATTTTACCATTTACTATGTGGTAACTAATAACCCCATACACACTATATCATTATCATGAATATTCTGACAATGCATGTATGCTTCAAGTAAAGTGTTAAGTGAGAGAGAGAGAGAGAGAGAGAGAGAGAGAGAGAGAGAGAGAGAGAGAGAGAGAGAGAGAGAGAGAGAGAGAGAGAGAGAGAGAGAGAGAGAGAGAGAGAGAGAGAGAGAGAGAGAGAGAGAGAGATAGTGTAGCGGCCTCTGCCTGGGTCCTCTTCTAGTGGTAGTCGGGGACGTGATTCCGTACACGCTCCATCCGAATAATAGTCTCCACACCTTGAGTTCCGTTATCAGATACCACAGGTATCCGATTTATTTAGAATATATATGGTTTACATGGGAGAGGTGATCAAAGCGATCCTATTGTTCCTATAATGGTTCAAATGGTTCGAAGACTATCTAAAGCGTTCTAAAGCGGTCAGAAAATTGTATGCTTTCCCCCGTGGCTACACCACCCAGCTGATTCCTATTACCCATTTATGATCTCCGCCGCGCTGTGGCTGGTCCGACTGACAGGTGATCCACCCACAGTACAACAGAGTACATTCAATTGGCTACACAGATAATCATAATATTCCCATAAATAATATTCTTCTATTGGAAATAATAATAATAATGATAATAATAATAATACTAATAATAATAATAATAATAATAATAATAATAATAATAATAATAATAATAATAATAATAATAATAATAATAATAATAATAATAATAATAATAATAATAATAATAATAATAATAATAATAATAATAATGATAATAATCTATAACAAAAACACTCATATGGCCCTTACAGAGAGAGAGAGAGAGTTGCAGTTGCATCCTGTTCCTATCTCCTTCATTGAATAAGACGTTACTGTATTGATTTGTATGAAGCCTGAGGTGACTGGAAAGTGATTCACTGGATCCCCGACACATGTCTCATCTCTCGCACCTCCAGTGTTGAGGGAGTGTTTCTGTATATGTAATCCTACCCAAAATGTACTTCACTACTTTAGCCATTAGGCAACATTTTTTATTTCCAAATTGTGTAAAGTTTAGGGATCGTTTCATTGGAATGTTTGATGTGTTGTTGATGTCCTGTTGTTTGTACCTTGGTAGTTTTATGGTCAATTTAGTTTTACCATGGTAGTGGCCATTGTATGATCATGGTAAAGATCATGTATTGCCATGGTAACACATAGGGCTGACTCCTATTAGTCGATTAGTCGACTAATCGGTCGAAAGGAGCCGTAGTCGACTAGCCAACATCTTAATCAAAAAAATAAAATAACAATAATAATATATATATATATATTTTTATCATTCTTTACAAAAGAAAAGAGGCCTAGAAGCGTGGCTAACGCTAATGGCACGCATACCAGAGGCTAACTGCCTACGAAAACAGGCAAAGAGGCACTGAAAGAGTATTTCACCCATCTAATGAACACACTAGACTAGACTATACAAATATCAAGATGTATCCATCAGTGGACCAATTTCATGCTTTTGCAGAGGACAAGAAGCCTTCAGTCGACTCCTTCAGACATTATCACCCCCCACAGCCCAAATGGAATGATACAATTTTTTTAATTTTTTTTAATAAAAATTTAAAGAATATTATATATATATTTTTTTTTGTCGACCAATAGTCGACTAACGGCACATTTTTGCCAATCATAGTCGACCATCCAAATCCTTAGTCGGGGACAGCCTAACACATTTGTGTTTAAAGATACTAGAACTAAGAACTAGTTTTGACCGCTAGTGAAATGGGATGCTATAGCACAAAGGAGAATAAGGGTCCCTGAAAAGTGTGTGTCACGTTTTCCTCCAGCACACACAAGAGGACACACGTACGCCACGAGCACGGGGTGCACTGGAGGCGTGTAAACATGCCTGCATGCTTCAATTTAATTGGTCTATATAGGATCTTCCTCGGAAATCTAACAAGCTAATTGCCTGTCAATCAAAGGAGGTTGGACTCATTACAACTTTGCCCAAACAAAAAGTGAAACTTCAAAGGAATGTAAAAAGGAGTGAAGTAGCTTATAGGCAGTTTGCTGCTTCTGTAGATGTCAGGTAACGAGCTGGTTCCGAGAAAGAATTCAAACTGGACATCGATGTCAGAGACAATGGCTCTTGATGTTGGTTGGTTTATTCGACAGCAAAGCAGGCAACATGATTTAGATAGCAGATCACAGTTACGGTCCTCTCTTCAAGCTGACAGCTACATTCTGTCCCCTCCCGATCAAATGGTAACACAGTGGCTTATATTCGTATTTCTGACCCCTATTTTCGACGAGATGAGCTGGTCGATTCCACATGTAAACAAAAGGACGTTGATAACAGGTTGATAACAAGTTATTGATCTTTGGGAAGGGGTTGTCATACTCAAATGTTAATTACATCAGACTGGTCGTGGGTTTGTCACCTGACGGTGTGTGTGTGTGTGTGTGTGTGTGTGTGTGTGTGTGTGTGTGTGTGTGTGTGTGTGTGTGTGTGTGTGTGTGTGTGTGTGTGTGTGTGTGTGTGTGTGTGTGTGTGTGTGTGTGTGTGTGTGTGTGTGTGTGTGTGTGTGTGTGTGTGTCTGTGAGACGTTTGCCCCATTTACATGAATATCCTCAAGTCAAGTCAAGTCAAGAGTCAAGAGTTTTAATTGTCACGGCATACAGGTATACAATGAAATGCGGGTGGTCTTGCCCGCAACGATGTGCAATACAGTGGTACAACATATAATAGAATCAAAAAATGAAAAACAACATTGTGCAGTAAACAGGTAACAGGTAACATGGAGTGACATCTCGGTATCTGTACATAGTTATTTACAGAGCATATGGGACATGCTAGTTAGCTTTGGTAGTGCAATACACTGTTCCTGTTATTCTAATTTAAAGTGTCCTTTCCTTTGGCCATAAGTGTGCGTGTGTGCGACATGAGTGTGTGCCCGCTCATGTTAAAGTGTTAAGTGGCTGCTCGTGTGTGAGCGTGCACAGCGTGCGTGTCGTGTGTGTGTTCATGTGTGCTTGTGTGTGGATAGTTCAATGTTCTGAGCACTCAATGTTCATTGTTCATGGCTCTGATGGCCTGGGGGAAGAAGCTGAGCCTAAGCCGCTCTGTCCTAGTAGCTGGGGTTCGCAGGCGTCTGCCTGACCTCAGCAGCTGAAACAGGCTGTTATTGGGGTGGTGAGGGTCTTTCATTATCCTGCAGGCTCTGGATTTGCACCTCTTGTTGTATAGAACCTGCAGGGGGGGTAGTGCAATACCCGTGGTACGCTCGGCTGAGCGCACCACTCTCTGTAGGGCCTTCTTGTCCTGTGCCGTGCTGTTTCCATACCAGGCAGTGATGTTTCCGGTCAGGATGCTCTCTACAGCTCCTGAGTAGAAGGACTGGAGTATCTTCCCCGATACTCTGAACTTCCTTAACTGTCTCAGGTGGTAGAGGCGCTGTTTCGCCTTCTTTACTACTGTGTCTATGTGTGTTGACCATGTCAGGTCCTCTGAGATGTGGACCCCCAGGTACTTGAAGCTGCTCACCCTGTCCACGGTAGCCCTGTTAATCATCAGTGGTGTGTGCGTCTCCTGCTGTCCTCTCCTATAATCCACGATCAGCTCCTTGGTTTTACCAATGTTCAGGAGCAGGCTGTTGTCCTGGCACCAGCGTTCCAGTACCTCAACCTCCTCCCGGTAGGCCTTCTCGTCGTTGTCCGAGATCAGCCCCACCACCACTGTGTCGTCTGCGAACTTCACTATGGAGTTGGAGCTGAACTTGGCCACACAGTCGTGTGTGTAGAGTGAGTACAGCACGGGGCTCAGAACACAGCCCTGGGGGGACCCGATGCTCAGGGTGATGGTGTTGGAGGTCTGACCCCCCACCCTGACCGCCTGGGGTCTTTCTCTCAGAAAGTCCAGTACCCAGGTGCTCAGGGCGGAGCTCAGACCTAGCTCGATCAGCTTGTCCACCAGTCTGGTGGGGACTATGGTGTTGAACGCTGAGCTGTAGTCAATGAACAACAGTCTCACATAGCCCCCCTTCTGACGGTCAAGGTGCGAGAGGGTGCTGTGCAGTACCTGGGAGACCGCGTCGTCGGTGGACCTGTTTGTCCTGTATGCAAATTGCATAGGGTCCATATCACTGGGGAGGGAGGCACAAATGTGGTCCTTGACCAGCCTCTCGAAACATTTCATGGCCACAGAGGTGAGTGCCACCGGTCTGTAGTCATTTGGACATGTTGTGGAGGGTTTCTTCGGTACAGGGATGATGGTAGACATCTTGAAGCAGGCAGGGACCACTGACTCCGCCAGGGATTGATTAAATATGGCGGTGAACACTGGGGCCAGCTGGTTGGCACAGGACTTGAGTATGCGTCCTGTTATGCCATCTGGGCCAGCAGCCTTCCTGGTGTTCACCTGCATAAATGCTCTTCTCACACTGTGTTCCGACAACGAGAGAGCGTCCCCGCCCCCCCGCGGTTGCCCCCCCCCCTCCACAACAGCCGGCGCGCCAGTGACGTCACTAGCCGGAGAGCCAGCAGCGCCACTGTCTACACCAAACCGAGCGTAGAAGATGTTGAGCTTGTCCGCGAGGGAGGCATCGTCGCTCCCCATTGAGGGGGCGCTGACTTTATAGTCAGTTATTGTCTTCAGTCCCTGCCATAATCATCTTGTGTCGTTCTGTGCCATTTGTGTCTCCAGTTTGTCAGCATATGTCCTCTTAGCCAGTTTAACAGCCTTGCGTAGAGTATAGACTGAAGCCTTATACTCCTCCATGTTTCCTGACTCTCTACCCAGGTTGTAGGCGGTGGTACGAGAGTTCAGAGCTGCTCTAATAGTGCTATCCACCCACGGTTTCTGGTTTGGGAAAATCCGCACCGTTTTTCTGGGGACAATACCATCGGCTATTGTTGTAATGTAGCTCACCACTGTGTCTGCGAGCTCGCTGACGTCACTGGCGCTTCCTTTGAACATATCCCAATCCGTCTCTGTAAACACGTCCTGGAGCGTGGCCTCTGATTCGTCGGTCCACTTCTTTGTCTCACGTGACACGACGGCGTCACGTGATCTCTGTTGATATGCCGGAAATAGCAAGATGGAGTCGTGGTCGCTCGAGCTTGTGGACCCCGTTAATGGCGGAGCAGCTACTGCCTTGTAGCCGGCTCTGAACGGGGAATAACAGTGGTCGAGTGTGTTTTTCCCTCTGGTGGAGCAAGCGATGTGCTGAAAAAAGGACGGCATCACTTTCTTCAGGTTTGCCTGGTTGAAATCGCCGGCCACTACCATCGCTGCGTCTGGATGTTTGATCTGGTGTCTGTTGAGGTAGTCGTGTAGTTCTCCCAGCGCTTTGCCCGTATTCGCGTGTGGGGGAATATATACGGCGGTCATGACGACCGCGGTGAACTCCCTGGGGAGGTGAAACGGACGACACAGGATAGAAAGATGTTCCAAGTCCGGGGAACACAAGTTTGAGAGAACATGCACCCCCTCGGGATTAACCCAGGAATTGTTCGTGAGGAGGCAGACCCCGCCGCCGATGCTCTTTCCTGAGGCAGCGGTACGATCTGCACATAATACTGTGAAGGCATCCGAGGGAGAGACGCTTTTGTCCGGAGTCGCCGACGTGAGCCATGTCTCCGTGAGACACATGATGTTGATGTCTCTCATCTCCCGTTGGAACCGGACCCTCGCCCTTAGGTCATCCATCCTACCCTCCAACGAACGGGCATTCGCCAGAAAGATGGATGGAATTGATGGATGGAATTTCCTTGCCGCCATTCTCCCGTCTGATTTCTGCTGGCCATTCTAGGTCAAAAGTGTCTCCAAACTCCTCTTTGAGCCCGGGGTTCAGGTCCATAAGTGTCTGACGGTCGTATGACGTACCCGCCAGTGTTGCTTTAAATAAAAAAGTAGAAAAAACAAACATAATAGCTAAAAGTGTGTACATCGTTGCGGAGCTAAAACCAGAGGCGTCTGACCGGGGTCGCGTCCTCTGCTGATGTGTTACTCTGGTTTCGTAGGAGAAAGTGAGCCAATTGACAATAAACCGTGGTTTCCTGGGTGGGTGTGCCCCCATGTTGCTTCAGACAGACAGCTGTATTTGATTTAATCAGAGCTGAGTTGATCTACTGTAGCTAGTTTTAACTTAGTATTAAATCAATTGGCCATATGAATTACATGTTAAATTAACCTGGTGCTTCTTTATGACTAAAGGAGCTTACAAATATACCTCAGGAGGTAGGAGGTTTATTCAGCTGTAGACTATAGAACAACAACAACAGGTTACATGAGGTAGCTGGTTTATTCAGCTTTAAACTGGAGAACAACAATAGGTTACATGAGGTAGGAGGTGTATTCAGCTTGTAGACAACAACAGAAAATAAATCTTTTGTTGGACACTACCATCAATTTCTTTCATGAAATACCATGATGCTTTTCTGTGAGGGAGGAAATCAGCTGTATCCAGAATGCCGGTGTCGGGATCAATCCATCCATTTTCAGCAAATTCAGAATATAAAAATAAATAGCTGTTCACTCGCTGCTGATAGAAGATTATCATTCACCTCACAGCGGGTCGGATAGTAGATACTAACATTTTCATGCCAACGGTTTTCCCCGACTTTGAATTGGAAAAGAAAGTCCACTTCTCAAATGAATTGAATCGGAATTGAATTGATCTCAACCCTTGTTGTTCAAGTTTCAAGTTTCGTTCAAGTTTCAAGTTTCAAGTTTCTTTAATAGTTGTCATACAGAAGTACAGAATACTTTTATACAAAATGCTTCTTACTGTTACACTCCAGAGACTGTGCAAGACAATATAAGTATGAAATAAAATAACATAGTATAGCATGTAAATTAGAAGTAAAAAAAATGAGGTCACAGTGTTCAGTATAGACATATGTACAATGTTCGATGCAGAATAGACGTAACTGAGTTACCATATAATATACAATACAATACTATGCAGTGTACTAATATACAATACTATATAGTGCAAGGCAGAAATGGGATGAGGTGCAATTTAGGTACAATTTACAGTAGGTGTACGAGTTGTAGTGCAAATCCTTTATCAATAAATATAAAGTGCGTTTGTGTGGTTTAAGTGAGTGTGTGCGTGTGGGTGTGTGTGCTGTGTGCATTTGATGGTTGTTGCATAGTGTTTATTGTTCGTTTAGCAGCCTGATGGCCTGGGGATAGAAGCTTCTTCTGAGTCTTTCTGTGCTCGCCTTAAGACTCCGGTATCGCTTGCCTGACCGCAGCAGTTCAAAGAGGCAGTTGTTCGGGTGGCTCGAGTCCTTAATAATTCTCTTAGCCTTCCCCCTGCACCGCTTGTTGTAAATGTTCTGGAGGGTGGGAAGCCCCCCTCCAATTGTGCGTTCAGCTGAACGTGTCACTCTTTGTAGTCTGCTACGGTCTTGTGCAGTGCTATTCCCAAACCAGGAGGTGATGTTGCCAGTCAGGATGCTCTCTATTGTACATGAGTAGAAGTTCCTAAGGATCTTCTGACTGACTTGGAACTTCCTTAGGCGCCTGAGGAAATAGAGGCGTTGTCGTGCCTTCTTCACAACACTGTCAATGTGTGTGGTCCATGTCAAGTCCTAGGATATGTGGGCTCCGAGGTACTTGAAATTGTTCACTCCCTCAACCGGTGCCCCATCGATGCTGAGGGGGCTGTAGTCCTTGACCCCCGACCTCCTGAAGTCCACAATCATCTATTTTGTTGTTGTTGTTGTTGTTGTTGTTGTTGTTGTTGTTGCTGCTGCTGCTGCACCACTCGTGTCTGTCACACCGTGTTCATGTACATTCATCGCTGACGTTTGTGCACAGCTTCACAATGGCTCCAACAGGTAAAATACTTGTTATTATAACCTGATTATTTCCTTTAACTGCCCCGCTACACACGCACGCACGCACGCACGCACGCACGCACGCACGCACGCACGCACGCACGCACGCACGCACGCACGCACGCACGCACGCACGCACGCACGCACACACACACACACACACACACACACACACACACACACACACACACACACACACACACACACACACACACACACACACACACACACACACACACAAGCAGGAAGCTATATCCTCTTCCTCCAGCCACACCAGTCGACGGAGGATCCACTACATTGATTTAGTTCACCGCCTGGGGGACTACAATAGAGAGCGGACACACAGCGAGAGCGCCGTGACCTAAAGGGTTAATATCTCACCCAAAAGGGAAGTGGTGGTACAAAGAGAGGGGTGGAGTCTGATGTCTGAGCTCAGTTTAGATGGTTTCAATGTGCTTCTAAAATGTAGCTTTTCTTTTCTTTGTGTTCGCTTTTCTGCTGGTTTGAGTGAGACTCGGGGGGCAAGGAGCAGACAGGACAGTAATGTCGGGGGCATGTGATCTGTTCCTGGTGAACCCTGTGCCCTCCATGGATTCATATGCAGAGGTCGTAATTCATGGGACACCTGGTCGATTGGCCACCTTCGTTTACTGACCTGCGGTGTCAGAAGGTTGAATGTCTAACCCACTGTAGGAGTGTGTGGCGCTAAGAGGACTACAGCTGCCTGGCGCTAAGAGGACTACAGCTGCCTGGAGCTAAGAGGACTACAGCTGCCTGGAGCTAAGAAGACTACAGCTGCCTGGAGCTAAGAGGACTACAGCTGCCTGGAGCTAAGAGGACTACAGCTGCCTGGAGCTAAGAGGACTACAGCTGCCTGGCGCTAAGAGGACTACAGCTGCCTGGCGCTAAGAGGACTGCAGCTGCCTGCCGCTAAGAGGACTACAGCTGCCTGGCGCTAAGAGGACTGCAGCTGCCTGGAGCTAAGAGGACTACAGCTGCCTGGAGCTAAGAGGACTACAGCTGCCTGGAGCTAAGAGGACTACAGCTGCCTGGCGCTAAGATGACTACAGCTGCCTGGCGCTAAGAGGACTGCAGCTGCCTGCCGCTAAGAGGACTACAGCTGCCTGGCGCTAAGATGACTACAGCTACCTGGCGCTAAGAGGACTACAGCTGCCTGGAGCTAAGAGGACTGCAGCTGCCTGCCGCTAAGAGGACTACAGCTGCCTGGCGCTAAGAGGACTACAGCTGCCTGGAGCTAAGAGGACTGCAGCTGCCTGCCGCTAAGAGGACTACAGCTGCCTGGCGCTAAGAGGACTACAGCTGCCTGGCGCTAAGATGACTACAGCTGCCTGGCGCTAAGAGGACTGCAGCTGCCTGCCGCTAAGAGGACTACAGCTGCCTGGAGCTAAGAGGACTACAGCTGCCTGGCGCTAAGAGGACTACAGCTGCCTGGCGCTAAGAGGACTACAGCTGCCTGGAGCTAAGATGACTACAGCTGCCTGGAGCTAAGAGGACTACAGCTGCCTGGAGCTAAGATGACTGCAGCTGCCTGGAGCTAAGAAAGGGCTTTATAGGTGATGAGGGGGATCTTAAAATGTTTTAAGGGTAAGAAATATATCAGTGTTGGAAAAAGAGAACTATCTGCCTGTTTCTTTAACAACCGTAAAGCCCTCTATCTCCTTTCTTTATTGTCTGTCTTCTTAAATCACACTCACAACGCACACATCCACGCTGTCCTGAGCAAACCTTATCTGATGTAATTACTTTCTTCTTTTTGGTATTTCTTTACCGACACTGTGGTCATCATAACACCGTCTCCATACGTGCAGGAAATATCCCCTGACCCTTGGACCAAACGGCAAACCGTCGATAATACAATGCAAATGCAATAAATGCTATGTTATGGTAACATGGCAATTTTGATGGAAAAAGAAAATCCATTATAACCAAGACATGAATGACATTTGTATCTTGAAGAATATAAATGAAACAAGGTGGAGGCGGACAGGGAAGGTACACAGTGAACCTTTTTGTTGAATTACATCCATGTGTACTTTCTTCCACACTTTTCCCCCTTTACAATTTACACACTTTCTGGTCCAGTGGACCTGAACACCAGGTATGTAATATAAATGCGTAGGGGATGGGGGGGGGGGTGGGGGTGCACAGTGTGCACTCAATGAAAATGTGTTATTGTATGTGTTCGTCACAGAAAATTAGCCAATGCCAATGAGTCTCGGGTCCCACACGAGTCTAAAAACACATTTACTGAAAGGTTGACATTTTAAGAGACAAGTTCTCTGTAATAAATGTATGGTTGAAGACGTCAAGGTGGCGGCAGAGTGAACTGGCTCCTCTAGTCGGACTTTGGCGTGGGATAACTGTTTTACAGACCAATTGTAAAGCGCTTTGGATAAAAGCACTATATAAATGCAGTCATTTGCCATTTACTTTGGTATGGGAACTGTCACAGAGAGAGGTACTCTTTACCTGTCTGGTAGTGCGTAAGGAATGTGTCCGTGCAGACAGGTTTCTGAAAGACCCATCTTCTTGCATTAGCGCACGTGTTCCAGTCGTGTTGAAAGTGTGTCTTCGCTTCATTCCGACTCTCCCCTCCTCTGTGTGAAAAGCGGCGAGGTGTAGAGCTGATAATTGAGACTAATAGGAGGAGCAAGAGGCAGCGATTCTGGAGACACCAGACAAATGGCCCCCTCTCCATCACCATGACCCGTAGGGTCAGATCCAAACACCATGCAGGCAACACAATGGGAGCCGGCTAGCTTACCGTGCCCCAGAGCAAGCCTTGGGTGTCAAACTAAGGTCCCGTTGGTATGTAAGATAAGATAAGATATTCCTTTATTGATCCCCTTGTGGAAATTCAGGCATCATAGCAGCATGGGGGAGGGGGGAGGGGAGGTACAGGTAGTAGGAGACATGACACAGGTCATAGAATTATAGTACAGTGGAGAAGAACAAATTTAAATAGGCAGTGTAAACAATATAACAATATAATTAACTCTGGACATGCGCATATGGGCAAGTAGGCAGTGTAAAAAGGTCAAGTTGCAAGCTGAGGGTATGTATAATACAATGTTATATTTGCCGTACAATAAATATAGTTACAATATATATATAATCTAATATCTAATATATAGAATCTAAAAATGCCAATTATGCTCTGATGAAGTAAGTATACCGTATACACATAAGGTGCAGTATGCATAAGGTATGTATGCCGTGATAAACTTCATACGTTATATATTGTCCGTCTAGGTGGGAGACAGACACACTCAATGATGGGAGGTATTAGCTTGCCTTACAATTGCTTTCATTCTCACAGCACTGTCTGGTAAAGGCTCTTGGTGACGGCTAGCTGTCGACACATACCTGTCAGGCAGAGCCTGTTGAGAGCTAAAGAAACTATTACAATTACTCAAGTTCAAGTTCAAGCAAAGTCAGTCTAGAGGCTGTGGCTCAGTGGGCGACGGTGGCTCAGAAGGTAGAGTGGTCGTCTGGTAATCTGAAGGTACCAGGTTCAACTCTGGCAGCGTGTCGAAGTGTCCTTGAGCAAGACACTTAACCCCTAACTGCTCCCAATGAGCAGGTTGGCACCTTGTATGATTGCCTAAGTTGTAAAGCGCTTTGGATAAAACCCTTGACCATTCCATTTGGAGAGATGTCGGGTCTTTTTTTTGCCAATGCTCACCAGAGTACTGACTGAGTACTGACTATCTGTATGTCATGTATGTCATATATGTCCTGATGAATTGAAAATGGGGGACCCTGATGTAAACAAGACGAAAGTCTTTCTCTGGTCTGCATCCCCTTAACAATTGTGTGTATTGAGCTGTACTGTATTGTACCCATTCTGCAATCTGTTAATAAAGTTTTCAATCAATCAATCAATCAGGCAATAAGTTGGGGACTAACAACACAGTGGCGACAGTGGCTCAGGAGGTATTATATGTAGATGTTATTGAACTATTTGATTGCACTGTAGTACTGCATCATTTTACTGTCTATTCTATTTTATTAACCATTTTTACTGCCTTATTTTACTCTGTCTATTCTATTTTTATTATTTGTATTACTGTCTATTTAAAAACGGAATCAAATCGTAAACAGAGAGGCCTATTGGGATGTTAGATCCTAATATGAAAAACTGTGATTTGCCTTACTTTGCTGCTATCTTTTTATGCTTGTTTTATATGTTTTTATGTCATTTAAAAACTGTGATTTGCCATACCTTGTTGCTATCTTTTTTATGCTTATTTTATATGTCATGTTATGCCATAGAATCAAACCATAAACAAAGTGGCCTATAGGGATGCTAGATCCTAATGTGAAAAACTGTGATTATATGTCTGCACTTTATGTGCTCGTTTTGTGCAGACTTTTCGCTTTTTTCTGCTATAAAGCACTTTGAGTTGGAATTCTTGTATGAAAGGTGCTATACAAATACAGTTATTATTATTATCTCCAAGTGTGAACAGATATTTTAGAGTAAGTATCTGCCTGTTTCTTTAACAACCTTGAAGTCCACTCTCCCCTTTCTTTATTGTCTATCTTCTAAAATCATAGTCACACACCCCTGCTGTCCTGAAAAAACCTTATCTGATTTTACCTTCTTTTTTTTATATTTCTTTTTACTGACATTGTGGTGATAACAGAAGTTTTCTACATGCAGCAAATATCCCCTGACCCTTGGACCACGGCAAACTGTTGATAATACATTGCAAATGCAATTAATGCTAATCTAGAGAGGCCTTTAACCAAGAACTGGAGAGCATGGACTGGTCAGACGAACTCAGTGGTACACAGGTTGAAGAAACATGGCTTGGATTCAAAACCAAATTCACAACAATACTCAACAACATGGCACCCCTAAGAACCACCAGGGTTAAAAATCGCGCTGAGCCATGGATGCACACTGAAATACTGGCCGCTATGAAAACCAGAGACAAACAAGGCTCTGAACTTCATAAAAGTCAGACAAAGCTTTCCAAAAGCTCAAACAGTGAACTCCAAGCCCACGTGGTTGAACTAAAAATTCAAAGAAACAGACTAAGAAATGACGTAAAGACCATGATCAAAACCGCAAAAGAAATGTTCATCAATGACAAAACGGAGGAAAACAAAAAAAAAATCGTGAACATAGGAAATTACTCAATAATCAACTAGGCTGCAGTAAAAAACTTAAAACCAGATTCTCAAACATAAACATAAAGACGGACAACACGCTCATCACAGACAAGCTGGATGTAGCCAATTACTTAAACATCTTCTTCACAAACATAGCCACAACACTGGTAAATAAACTACCCTCCCACTCAGAGCATTATGGGGTAGAACACATACTACAAAAACCTAGGGGTCCGCAAAGACGACTTCAAACTAGAAATGGTAACAACCGATGAGGTACTCAAAAAACTGAGCGCCCTCCAACCTAACAAGGCCACTGGCCATGACAACATCCCCTCCAAATTCCTCAGAGACTCAGCAGCCGCCATCACCCCAGTCAACACACACATAATAAACCTCTCCATAAAACAGGGACATGTCCCCAAGGACTTCAAAATTGCGAGAGTGACCCCTCTGCACAAAAAGGGCAGCAAATTAGACCCAGGCAACTACCGCCCTGTTTCTATTCTTACCTCCATCTTGAAAGTCATGGAGAAAATAGTCTACGAACAGGTCGAAAAGTACCTGGCGGAAAAAAATCTAATCTAGGAATTCCAACCAGGCTTCAGAACATCCCACTCCACTGACACATGCCTTCTCTATTTGAACAACCACATCAAACAAGAGGTGGAAGCGGGCAAATACTGCGGCATGGTCATGCTGGACCTACAAAAGGCCTTCGACACTGTCAATCACTCCATTCTGATTGACAAGCTAAAAGCAATAGTTTATCAGTGAGCTGGATGCAATCCTACCTGGAGGGGAGAGAACAGATGGTGAAGGTAAACGGTACTCTATCCCCCCCTCACAGTGAGCTGTGGTGTTCCACAAGGAAGCATACTAGGACCACTACTGTTCCTAATTTATGCAAATGACATGTGGTCAGCTTGTGACTGCAACTTGGTCTTGTTCGCGGACGACTCAGCCCTGCTGGTCTCTGACAAGAACAAGTTACAGGTTGAAAAAACCCTCAGCTCTGAACTCGGCAGAATCTGAACCTGGCTCGCTGATAACAAACTATCATTACACCTGGGTAAAACAGAGTCCATTCTCTTCGGGTCAAATAACAAACTCAGCAAGACCGACGGCTTCTCAGTTACAGTGGGTGACAATATTGTCACAAGGAAAGATGAAATTACATACCTAGGTTCCATCCTAGAGGCAAATCTTTCCTGTGACAAAATGGCATCCAAGGTAATAAAAAAAGTCAACCAACGAACTAGATTATTGTACCGGATCTCCTCTCTGGTAAACAAGAATACCCTGAAGACTCTGGCAGGAGCACTCATTCAAGGGTAATACGACTATGCTTGCACCTCATGGTACCAAAGCACCTCAAAGGCGCTAAAAACAAGATTACAAACATCACAAAACAAACTGGTCAGACATCTACTGGACCTTACCCCTAGAACCCACCTCACCCCTGCCCACTTTGACAACCTAGGATGGCTTAGAGTAGATGACAGAGTACAGCAACTTGCAATGGGCCTGGTCTACAAGATACACTATACGACTAAGGTACCCATGTACATGTCAAAATACTTCCCAAAGGTCAGTGAATACCACGACCACAACACCAGAGGAAGCTCAACAAATCATGTTAAACCCAGATTCGGCTCAAACAAGGGACTAAACACATTTCGCAATTATGCCACATCAATGTGGAACGCCCTACCCAAAGCTGTAAAGGAATGTGAATCCCTACCCACATTCAAAACCGCTCTTAAAAAGCACCTACAGGAGGCTGCAATTCTAAACTGGCCACCGTAAATGTCCAAACCCCCCCACTCCCACCCCCTCCTAGTAGACAGTCTCTTCCCCACCGCATGTATATATTCTCTCCCCGCCCTATGTATATTTATCTCCCACCCACCCACCCCCTCCTAATGTACAGTCCCCTCCCCATCATATAATAACTTTATTTAAATTTTTTTGTATACTCTGTCAGGATCTATGGGTAACAGTACTGTATATTTGAATATTGTATATGTCACAAATGTAACAGTACTAAATACCTGTATGTCATGTATGTCCCTATGCCATAAATGTCATGTATGTTGTGTATGTCATAAATGTCACTATGAATTGAAAATGGGGGACCCTGATGTAAACAAGACAAACGTCTTTCTCTGGTCTGCATCCCCTTAACAATTGTGTGTATTGAGCCATACTGTATTGTACCCATTCTGCAATCTGTTAAATAAAGTTTTCATTCATTCATTCATTCATTCATGACGGTGAAATGTGCTCCAGCAGTGAGATGGTGACGGGAGGACAGCTGACCTCTCAGATGACATGCATGCATGTAACAATGTAAATCTGATGGAATTCACTGTGTGGTCCTGAGAGGCAAGGATTATTAATTATTGATAAGAAAGATTCATATCAGAAATATAAAGGAGACAATTATATAAGTTCAGTATGATCGTTTATTACAACATGGATCGATCCAGTTAGTAGCTTACAGTGTGGTACAATTGTTACCACAAGATAAAGAGAAAGGGAGGAGAGGGGGAGGGAGAGATGAGAGAAAGAGAGAAGAGGATGAGAGGGAAAGGAGAAGAGAGAAGGGGAGAGAGGGGGGGGTGGAGGAGAGGGAGCAGGAGCAGCTAGGCCAGAGGAGAGAGTGAGGCAAAGAGAGAGTGAGCGACAAGATGGCAGTTCCTAAAAGAGAGTCGTATTACTATAGATGCATGTACTGTATGCATAGATTCTGATTGGTGACGTCCCCTAAAGTCGATACAATCCCATACATGGTCATCCTGCTGGTGCATGGATCGTGGATCAATGACTTTAATGTCTCTAGGGGGGGGGGGGGGGGGGGGGGGGGCAAATGCAGACAGAATCAGGCCGTATGCCCATTTATGGTCATGTTTAACTATGAACTAGGGCTGTCAGTTTATCGCGTTAATTAGATTACTTAATTACACAGCAAATTATCGCGGTATGAAAATTAACTCAAAATTAATTACAAAAAAATATGTATATATATATATACTTTTTTATATATATTTTTTAAAATCTCATTCATTCCATTAAAACGTAGAATAAACATTTACAGATATATTTTTTTAAATGGTCCATTTGCATGTTCTTGGTATCTGAATCTATGGATCTCAGGGAATGTATTCCCAGTGTCAGGAATACTGTGTCTGTTACCAGACTTGAGTAAATTGTAATGAACCAAATGAGAATATCAATAAAAAAAAAGAATGTGTGACTGTGAATAACACCATGCTAAAATTTACCAGACCTGCAAAATCTAAGCAAATGAATAAAGGGAAGATGATTAAACAGAAGGTTTTGTAGATACAGTACTGCATTCTGCCATCCGGACACATGCAATTTGAAATATGATTATAGAATATAAAATATCAGGCCTAAGATGGTTATGCGATTAAAATGTGATTAATTCGATAAATTAATTACAAATCCTGTAATTAATTAGATAAATTGTTTTAATCGCCTGACAGCACTACTATGAACACAATGTAAGGAATTTGGCCATAGGATGTATAAGTTTCACTTCCTAACAATCACCAACATTGTTTCCCCTACACCAGCTCCACCATCCAGTGGAGATGTGTAATTAGATTCACCTTAATAACCTTGTCACCATCTTTGTTTTCGTAGATCACTATGAAAACAGGTCAATGAGCTGATGACTAATTCACTTCCATTTATTAGGTGAAAAACATCTGTAATCGTGAGTTTGTAATTCCAATAGTGTATTCTGCCTATTGTTTTGATTACTTCGGTTGTTGAAGTAGCATTTATATAGCTAGGTTTCAGGGACTTCCACATCTGTACACATTGCATACAATTTGACCAATATGGCGGTGTAGTGGATCAGCCGAATTAGGTACATGTTTAACCCTTGTGTGGTGTTCGTGTTTTTGTTACTCACCAAATGTTCATGGGTATGGTGGGCCCACTACATTATTGGGATTTAAAAACAATAACACCATAACAATTCATGTATAGATACTTAGATGTTAACGTTATCTCACTTACAAGCAAACTAGACAGCATATGGTTAATATTAGCCATTTATGTCTGCTAGATTACAAGTGCTATTCGTTATTTGTGATACAATGTGATGTCTGTAAAAAATTAATTCATTATAATCAGGCATGCGTTGTTCATGGGACGGGGTAGCACGGTGTGCTACCTCACTGAGTATTAAAGATTTGAGCAGAAGCGCGTGCACGCACATGCACGCGCTCGCGAGAACGCGCTGCTCGACTCGGCTCGTTGTGTTTACCTGCCTCCCGGGCCCCGGCGCTACCTCGCATTATCATAACAATAGCCGCTATAGGCTGGTGTCTTCAACCACGCAGGACTCTTTGTGATGTAAATATGGAACATCCCAAGTTGCCGCTGCCCACAGAGTGCACCGCCGTCCAAAGGTGAACGACGGCGAACGAAGGGCCAAATCAAAACAGCCGTCAATTCCGAATTGACAACTGTTTTGATTCAACCACCCACCCACCACCACTCACCCCCGGACAACAACACACTCTGCAAACAGCAGCAACCCGGGACATTCCATATCTACATCACAAACTTTGGGACTGAGTAGATAATTAATTAATCTTCTCTTTATTTTTATTATTTATATTAAAACTGAATCAAACCATAAACACGGTTGCCTGTTGGTATGTTAGATCCTAATGTGAAAAACTGATTTTATATGTCTGCACTTTATGTGCTCATTTTATGCCTGTCTTAATTCTGTTGTGAAGCACTTTGAGCTGCAGTTTCTGTATGAAAGGCTATACAAACAAAGTGTATTATTGTGCGCGAGGGAACATATGCGCGTGCGCGCGGCGTCATTATCCTGCGTGCCGGCTCAGTCCATAATAACAACGCAACACTGATTATAATCAAGCCATGAATGGAATAAATCATGTTTATTTTGGAAAATATAAATTAAACTATAGGTGGAGGCAGACAGTGAAGGTACACAGTGAAGCTTTTTATAAAAACTGTACCACGTTTACTTGTTTTCAACTACAATTTCCACACTTGTGGGTCCACATTTACACCTCAAGCTGCTGTAGATTATGGGTTTACTTACCCACAAGTATTTATTTTTCTCAGAGTGTGCTTACGTTGTCTGGTTTGTAGAAAGTAGTTATATGGGTATTGTCAGATTTAGTGTTACAGGTTTCTCCATTCAGACCTACTAGAATGCCTGATCACCTCTACATGGCCTCTGGTTGTAAACAAGTTGGTAAAATGTCTGTGGTTTCATATCTGAGGCTCACCTCCTCCCCACATGATGTGAAGTTAATCATTGAGACAACTGAGAGGTTAAAGTCCCACTGAAATTATTTCTGCATTGTGTTGGGTGAAACCAGATTAACCCAGGGGAAATATTTTGATGTACAATTAAGGAGGCTGTGGGCAGGTATCTCCGGTCAGCCCGGTGGGTTAGCAGGCTGTGACCCAGGTATCGAGGCTGCATGGCTTCGACACTAAATGTTGCCTATTTATAGTAACAGCAAAATGACCCTTTTCTGCTGCATTCTGCTCCTATTATCATGAGCTTGTCTGATCTCCTGTCAGTCCTCAACGATCTATTCACATGTAGATCTATGTAGATCAGGGCCACGTCACAGCATTCACGCAGTAATTTGAGCCCTTCGACCCCGACATAAATGCAAATGACCTGCCTCGACAGACTGTTTCCGTGAGTCTTTAAGCGTCGGTAAACTGAGGAGACACCAGACAAATGACACCAGACAGGATCTCATCTCCGTAACGGCGGTGTGGCTGAGGGGACTGCTTATTGGGGCCTGAAGGAGGACGCGGTGACACTTCTCAGATCCTATTCCACCCGCTGCATACCTCGAGCCCCACCCTCTTTTCTCCATCCTCTAATCACCACTGCTGCAAGGAAAAGAGGGCGGGTTTGAGATAAGTCAATACCCCCCAACACTTCTCTCTATCTACTTACGCCCGTCTAATATTTTCCAATTCTCAATTCTCAAAAGTGATTTCTTTGTATGCATTTTCATATTATTCTAGAGATGTATTGTTTGTCTCTTCTTCGTGTGAGTAAGCATGGAGCCAAACGTCTTGTATGTGAACCGTACTTGGTAAAGAAACCTGAGTCTAACAATTATTTTCTTCTTTGCCTTTTTTTTTTTTACTTTTGACTTCTTCTCCTGTCAAGTTTGTCTGCTGCCTATACTTTACCAGCGTAACAATACATATTTGGAAGTTGAAATTTGAGAAGTGAGGATTCAGGACAGACTAATAACAGGGCTGCCCAGATTCGGCACATCCTTAATCTTGGGCCTTCAAAGGGTTCCAGAGAATCATTAGATATTCTATTTGGTCCATTTTGATTTCTGTGGAATGCAGTAAAGGGCTTTGTTAGAAGTCATGTGACACTTTTCGCTTCAAACTTGTGTAAAACTCGTTTAAATAAACTCAACAAATTTGAAACTATACGCGGACCTATATGCTTCATTGCAGACTAACTACAATGAACAAATGAACACACAACGGAAGATAGTTAAAAAGGAAATAAACTCCCTTTTTAGACAACACTCTGAGTTTTTAATACATAGGACGAGACAAAATTATAATTTTTAAACAAACGTGTCTACTTCAGGGTACAAACACACTAGTCTAAGACGCTGTTATTTACCTGTTAAACATGTTAAATTATCAATGTCCAGTGGGATTATCCGGCCGACCGCTCGTGTTACATTTCAGCCCTTGGTGCTCCGTGTTGAAGTGTTTAGGCACCACTGCACTGGATAAATGGCCTCACTTCATCACCGTGACCAGGGGGTTATAGGGTTGACGCCAAGCCGTCTGTCAGTCCATTAGAAAGCCTTGGCTGTAAGCCAAAGAGATGCTTGTGATCACATAGCCACGGCTGAATTATTTTGGAGATGTGGGCTTTCCGCAGGACACTTCCAACTGAGAGGGGAGAAGAAGTTTGGGGGAAAAAAACTTCTTTGGTTTGTGTGGCTTGTGTTCCAGCCAAATTGGAAATGTGGTGTTGCCTCCAATCCAGAGTGCCACCTCTCTGCCTAATATGACCTGGGAGACGTGGAGTTGATTAGTGACCACGGTGTGAAGGGCAGTAATTAAGGAGACACAAAACAAATAGCCCATATTCATCACAGTGACCTGCAAGGTGAGACGGGTGATTATCCCATCTGAAGACTATTCATGTTGAACAAAGTGATCCAACTGTTTATTTATTCCATTAGAAGCACTGGGCGTGGGGTAAATGTCCTTCATCTACCTCTGCACCCTTTAACCGTTTGAAAACAATCATGACATGTGTCGGGGATGCTAGTTCGTTGCCAGAAAGACAGACGTAGAAAATGCATCACTCTAAACCGGTATACATTTTATACAACCTAAATAAATAGACTTTGTAAAAAGTAACCAACTTCCAGAACAATATGTAATTAATAAGTGGGTAGAATACCTTAGCAGGTGGTCAGTACAGCAAGTTTGATGAGGGACCATGCAACAACCACACAATTTTGCTTCTACATTGCCAGCCATCCTGGCATAATCTCCTTTGTCTTTGTCCTCCTTTGTCCTTTGTCTCTTCTGCTGTTGCCAAAATATGTGTTCATCCGTCCCTCTGGTCAAAAACTGGGACCTCACGAGGCAAAGGGCCAGTTCAAATAAAGGTTAAAAGATTCATATTTTAACATTGTTTGAACTGGCGGTGTGTCCCAGACTGCAGAATACTAACCAAGGGCTCGCGGTCTGGTGAATTATACAAGTCTGAGCGTGTATGCAAGCCATATTGATTATGCTGACCTTAAAGATCACAGGGTTATTTAAATGGACAACGAGAGCCATCTCCTCTTGGCTGGCAGCCGGTGCTCCAGTTCTGTATTTCCCTCCCTATGAATAGTAAGGATGTGCCACCTTGCCTGGAGGAACTCCGAGATAGGTCAATCGAGATAGGTCAATCGAGATAGGTCAATCGAGATCGGTCAATCGAGATAGGTCAATCCTATTTCTTTTTTCTTCTTGTTTGTCTGAGGGAAGTAACAGTTGTGATTGTATGGTTGAGAAAAGCAGGGAGAGTTTGAGATAGTTGTGCAACTTGCCAGACTCCAGCGTTTTCTTTGAGAATCAGATGTAAAAGTGTTTGTATCTTTTTTACTACGACAAGTCCTTTCTCACGTCCCAACCGCAAACAACCTAGGTGTAGTCCTTGATGATCGGCTGAACTTCTCTGCTCACATCGTTGCAACACCCAGAACCTGCAGATTCCTCCTGAGCAACATAAGAAGGATCCACCCCTTCCTGACAAACGACGCCACTCAACTCCTCGTGCAATCAATAGTCATGTCTCGCCTCGACTACTGCAATGCACTGCTAGCTGGTCTACCAACCACCGTCACCAAGCCACTTCAACTCATTCAGAATGCAGTGGCCCGCCTGATCTCAAATCTACCAAAGTCAGCCCATGTTACCCCACTTCTTAGAGAGCTGCACTGGCTCCCCATTGCTGCAAGAGTCTGCTTCAAGGCCCTCGACCTGGCATATCGGTCAGCGAGTGGAACAGCTCCCGCCTACCTTCGGTCAATGGTCTCTAACTACACACCCTATCAAGACCCCTCCGCTCTGCATCTTCTGGCCTCCTCAGTCCTACTCCTATCCAAACTCTGGGAGGGTCATCAAAGAGAAGCTGCGTATTCTCGGTCCTTGCTCCACAATGGTGGAACTAACTTCCCACCACAGTCAGGACAGCCGAAACCTGACCAATCTTTTGCCGTCGACTAAAAACACACTTCTTCAATCAATATATGAAATGAAAGGAAACAATGAAAAAAACGAACCTTTTTTTCTCTCTTCTACTATCATGCACTCTTTCACTAATGGATATTCCTTGTCTATATCACTACCTACTATACTAATATGTCTCTTCTCTACTACTATGCATTCAACACTGCAGCACCCAAGTTTCAACACTGTTTGATGAACATTGTTACTCAGCTGAGAGAGTTGTACCCTTCCTGCTTACTTGTCATACAGAACTTCTATGTCACTTTGGATAAAAGCGTCAGCTAAATTACTAAATGTAAATGTAAATGTAAATGTACTGAACTTGGGGAAATGGGCTTTTAGCTACTGTGCTCGTGACACCTGGAACATCATACAACAAACTCTAAAACGCAATAATTTGGTATCATTTGGTCAGTTCAAATCCTTAAATACCAACCAACCCACCATACTCTGCATTTGTTTTAATTGATTGTACAAACTCTACTGTGATTGCATTTATTGTATATTTATTGTATTTATCATGTATTTATCATTATGTGTTAGGGGTGTAACGGTACACAAAAACCATGGTACGGTACGTACCTCGGTTTTGAAGTCAATGTTCGGTACGGGTTTTCGGTACAGTGGGGGAAAGTTTGGCTTTCCATGTTCCACTCAGGGGTGATGTAGTGTGCAGTAACTAATTGTACTTGTAGGGCTGTCAACGAATATTCTATATTGAAATTAATAATCGACTTGTAAAATTATTAAAAAATTATTATTATTATATTAGATTGTGAAAAAAACAGCCCCCGGTGGGCGATCGTTAGTGGTTAACATACCGTTGTATTCATTCGGTACACTACACAGCCGTTCAGTACGGTATGGTACACACTGAAACGGTTCCTTTCAGTACGGATACGTGTACCTTTACACCCCTATTATGTATGTATGTATGTTTGACCTCATTGGAAATGGGGACTTGCCCTTGTTGAAATGAAGATCGAATGAATGAATGAATTAATAAATGCATGAATGCATGAATGAATGGATGGATGGATGGATGGATGGATGGATGGATGGATGGATGGATGGATGGATGGATGGATGGATGGATGGATGTATGGATGGATGGATGGATGGATGGATGGATGGATGCATGAATGAATGAATGAATGAATGAATGAATGAGAATGAATGAATGAATGAATGAATGAATGAATGAATGAATGAATGAATGAATGAATGAATGAATTAATTAATGAATGAATGAATGAATGAATGAATTAATGAATGAATGAATGAACGAATGAATGAATGAAGTTTATTTCAAGCCATTTTAGCATCTACAAAAAATAAATTCACATAAAGTCGGCCGAAAAGGTTAGGGCTGAAGCTACAAGCTTGTAAATTGTAATGAAATCTCTGTGCTGTCAACAGAGCCACAAAGCAGTAGGGGTCATAAATCTACCAAATGATTAGGGCCTATTACACATTATTTTCAAATAAATAACTGTATTGATCAATTAACAAGTCTGAGTCCTCGTCTGCACCTTCCGAGTCCGAATGCAGTCAATGCTCGAGTCCAAGTCCAAGTCGAGTCACAAGTGCTGAAAAGCAGTCCTGTACTCGAGTAATACAACGCTGATACACACACGCACACACAGAGAGAGAGAGAGAGAGAGAGAGAGAGAGAGAGAGAGAGAGAGAGAGAGAGAGAGAGAGAGAGAGAGAGAGAGAGAGGAAAGGGAGGGAGAGAGTGAAAGGGAGGGAGGGTCAAGGAGGGAGGGGGGTGACCGCTCAGCAGAAATAGCTGAAAAATTGCTGAGAGAGAGAGAGAGAGAGAGAGAGAGAGAGAGAGAGAGAGAGAGAGAGAGAGAGAGAGAGAGAGAGAGAGAGAGAGAGAGAGAGAAGGACAGCAGTGGCCTAAAGGTTAGAAAAGCAGGCTTTTTGAAGATTGTCAGTTCATGAGGCCCACGACTCAGGGGTATAAGATCTCGCCAAGCTGCAGCAGGTGATTCGCTCCGCGGAGAGGGTGATCGGCTGTCCCCTGCCCTCCCTCAGGTCCCTGCACGACTCCAGGGTAGCTGAAGAGGGCGAGGAAGATCATGGCCGACCCATCCCACCCCGGTCACAGCCTCTTCACCCTGCTCCCCTCTGGGAGAAGGCTGAGGATCCCAAAGGCTGTGAAAGCTCGTCTGTGAAAGACTGAGCTTCTTCCCCTCAGCCGCCAGGCTGATCAATGCCTCAGGTCCCCCCCCCTCTGCCCCCAAGTGACACTGGCACAATGACACTGACTGCACTGCACTAGTCCGTACTGGAACTCTGCACTCTTCACTTTTATATATATATATATATATATATATATATATATATATATATATATATATATATATATATATATATATATATATATATATATATATATATATATATTTTTTTTTTTTTTTTTTTATTGATTAATCCTCCACTGCACTGTTTCGTTTCTTGTCATGTGTCTGTGTTGGTGTTGTTGTTTACTGTGAAAAAAGAAAAGAAAATGCATACACTGTATTGCTGCAACAATTACCAATGTGTTTTTACATAAATGGCTCAATAAAGGAATCTGAATCTGAATCTGAATCTGGATGATCAATATATTATTGAAGTGCCCTTGAGCAAGGCACTTAATCCCCAACAACTGCTCAGTGGCCAAGGGTAGACACTGTTGCTTGCAGAGGCTGGTTGTACTGGATAGCTCTGTACACACTACATACATGCATTCGAACACACATACCTATGGACAAGGGAACACATACATGATAGGCTTGAAACAAAGGTTCATTCACAATAACTAGGTTTGAGCCCCAGATGTAAGATAGTAAATGGCTGCTTTTTTATATAGCGCTTCTATCCAAAGCGCTTTACAATTTTGTTCCTCACATTTTACCCATTCACTCACACATTCACTCACAGACGGCGGAGGCAACCATGCAAGGTGCCAACCTGCTTATCGGGAGCAATTAGGGGTTAAGTGTCTTGCTCAAGGACACATCGACACGCTGCCTGGGAGGAGCGGGAATCGAACCGGGAGCCTCCGGATTGCCGGACGACTGCTCTACCTCCCGAGCCACTGTCGCCCCATAGTGGCTTCTCACTGCTTAGATAACACATTTCTGATCTATGTAACTCGCACACACACTCTCACATGCACACACACACACAGACATATGAGATAAGATATTCCTTTATTGATCTCCTTTTCATATATAGCCTACACTATATACACGCACATGCACACAGCCACACACACACAGACATGAGATAATATATTATTTTATTGATCCCCTTTTCATATAGTATACACACACAGATACACACACATACATATGAGATAAGATATTATTTTATTGATCCCCTTTTCATATACACACACACACACACACACACACACACACACACACACACACACACACACACACACACACACACACACACACACACACACACACACACACACACACACACACACACACACACAAGGCTGTTAAACTTGCTAAGAGGAGATATGCTGATAAACTGGAGACACAAATGGCACAAAACGACACAAGAGGCTTGTGGCGGGGACTGAAGACAATAACTGACTACAAAGTCAGCGCCCCCTCAATGGGGAGCGACGACGCCTCTCTCGCGGACAAACTCAACTCCTTCTATGCTCGGTTCGGTGTAGACAGTGTCGCCGCTAGCCCTCTGGCTAGTGACGTCACTGGCGCGCCGGCTGTTGTGGAGGGGGGGGGGGGGGGGGGGCAACCGCGGGGGGGCGTTGTCGGAACACAGTGTGAGGAGAGCATTTATGCAGGTGAACACCAGGAAGGCTGCTGGCCCAGATGGTATAACAGGACGCATACTTAAGTCCTGTGCCAACCAGCTTTCCCCGGTGTTCACCGCCATATTTACTCAATCCCTGGCGGAGTCAGTGGTCCCTGCCTGCTTCAAGATGTCTACCATCATCCCTGTACCGAAGAAACCCTCCCCAACATGTCCAAATGACTACAGACCGGTGGCACTCACCTCTGTGGTCATGAAATGTTTCGAGAGGCTGGTCAAGGACCACATTTGTGCCTCCCTCCCCAGTGATATGGACCCTATGCAATTTGCATACAGGACAAACAGGTCCACTGACGACGCGGTCTCCCAGGTACTGCACAGCACTCTCTCCCACCTTGACCGTCAGAAGGGGGGCTATGTGAGACTGTTGTTCATTGACTACAGCTCAGCGTTCAACACCATAGTCCCCACCAGACTGGTCGTCAAGCTGATCGAGCTGGGTCTGAGCTCCGCCCTGAGCGCCTGGGTACTGGACTTTCTGAGTGAAAGACCCCAGGCGGTCAGGGTGGGGGGTCAGACCTCCATCACCATCACCCTGAGCATCGGGGCCCCCCAGGGCTGTGTTCTAAGCCCCCTGCTGTACTCACTCTACACACACGACTGTGTGGCCAAGTTCAGCTCCAACTCCATAGTGAAGTTCGCAGACGACACGGTGGTGGTGGGGCTGATCTCGGACAACGACGAGAAGGCCTACCGGGAGGAGGTTAAGGTACTGGAACGCTGGTGCCAGGACAACAGCCTGCTCCTGAACATTGGTAAAACCAAGGAGCTGATCGTGGATTATAGGAGAGGACAGCAGGAGACACACACACCACTGATGATTAACGGGGCTACCGTGGACAGGGTGAGCAGCTTTAAGTACCTGGGGGTCCACATCTCAGAGGATCTGACATGGGCAACACACATAGACACAGTAGTAAAGAAAGCGAAGCAGCGCCTCTACCACCTGAGACAGTTAAGGAAGTTCAGAGTATCGGGGAAGATACTCCAGTCCTTCTACTCAGGAGCTGTAGAGAGCATCTTGACCGGAAACATCACTGCCTGGTATGGAAACAGCACGGCACAGGACAAGAAGGCCCTACAGAGAGTGGTGCGCTCAGCCGAGCGTACCACGAGTATTGCGCTACTTCCCCTGCAGGTTCTATACAACAAGAGGTGCAAATCCAGAGCCTGCAGAATAATGAAAGACCCCCACCACCCCAATAACAGCCTGTTCCAGCTGCTGAGGTCAGGCAGACGCCTGCGAACCCCAGCTACTAGGACAGAGAGGCTTAGGCTCAGCTTCTTCCCCCAGCCCATCAGAGCCTTGAACAATGAACATTGAGTGCCACAGAACACTGAACTAACCACACACAAGCACACACGAGCACACACACGAGCGGGCACACACTCACGCCGCACACACGCACACTTATGGCCAAGAGGAAAGGCCACTTTAAATTAGTATAACAACAGGAACAATGTATTGCACTACTAAAGCTACCTAGCATGTCCTATATGCTCTGTAAATACTATTTACAGATACCGAGATGTCACACCATGTTACCTGTTACCTGTTTATTGCACAATGTTTTTTTTTTATTGGATTCTATTATATGTTGTACCACTGTTTTTTTATTGGATTATATTATATGTTGTACCACTGTATTGCACATCATCGCGGGCAAGACCACCCGCATTTCATTGTATACTTGTATGCCGTGACAATTAAAACTCTTGACTTGACTTGACTTGACACACACACTCATATGCAAGAGAGAAACTCTATGAACTTCCCTGCCACCTGCTGAGAAAGACAGGCAGAACTCCTCCTGACTTTATACGTAGGTCCACCCAGGCACGTGCACACATAGAGGCCAAGGGGTGCTTGAGCACCTGCCTTTTTGAGCCTCATCAAAAAAGTGCCCATTAAAAAAAAAAAAAAAAAAAATGTTTTACCGTTACGCATATAGACTGCCCTTCCAACTGAAAAATGTCAGGATAGAATCAAAATATTAGGTAAAGAGAGAGAGATGCCCCATATTCCATTGCAGTTTGCACGGCCTCCTCAGCGTGCCTCTCCGCGGACCTATATATTTTATGCATAGCGTGGGTGGTGATGATGATGATGATAGAAACCGCTGTGGCGCATACAGTTGAATGCTGGTATTACACTCATTGAGGGACACGAAGAAGTCAAGTCCGATGGGATTTGGGAATCTCAAATACAAACCCTCCCCACTCCTCCAGACCATAGCACCAGACATCCTCCCATTCCTAACTGCAACCATCAACTCCTCACTCAACTCGGGGGTGGTCCCCACCTCCCTAAAACAAGCCAGAGTCACGCCGCTCATAAAAAAACCAACCCTGAACCCTACTGTCATAGGCAACTACCGTCCTGTCTCTCTTCTCTCCTTCCTTTCTAAAACACTTGAACGTGCTGTATCCAACCAACTTACTACTTATCTCTTACAGAATGACCTCCTAGACCCTAATCAGTCAGGCTTCAGGACTGGTCACTCCACAGAGACAGCCCTCATTGCGGTCACAGAGGCACTTCACTTAGCAAAAGCGAAAGGCCTCTCCTCTGTCCTGATTCTCCTAGATCTATCTGCAGCCTTCGACACAGTCAACCACCAGATCCTCCTTGCGGCCCTCGCAGGAATGGGAGTGGCTGGCTCTGCGCTGACATGGCTGTCATCATACCTCAATGACCGCTCCTACCAAGTGTCATGGAGAGGGACCCTGTCGGCCACCCGCCCCCTGCGGACGGGTGTCCCCCAGGGCTCGGTTTTAGGACCCCTTCTCTTCTCCCTCTACACTAAATCACTGGGTAACATTATCACGTCTCATGGCTTCTCCTACCATTGTTATGCCGACGATACTCAACTCTTCCTCTCCTTCCCTCCCTCAGATATCCACGTCTCTGTGCGGATCTCGGCCTGTCTGTCCGACATCTCAGCCTGGATGACGTCCAACCACCTCAAACTGAACCTAAGCAAAACAGAATTGCTCCACCTGCCGGCCAAATCCTCCCCCCTAACCGACCTTTCAATCACAGTCGAGAATGCAGCTGTGACTGCGTCCCCGACCGCCAAGAACCTTGGTGTTGTCCTCGACGACCAGTTGAACTTCTCTGCTCACATCGCAGCGACGACCAGAACCTGCCGATTCCTCCTGAGCAACGTCAGAAGGATACGCCCCTTCCTGACAAAAGAAGCCACCCAACTCCTCGTCCAATCAACAGTCATCTCCCGCCTCGACTACTGCAATGCACTGCTCGCTGGCCTCCCGGCCACTGCCACTAAGCCTCTTCAACTCATTCAGAACGCAGCGGCCCGCCTGATCTCAAACCTACCGAAGTCGGCCCATGTCACCCCACTTCTTAGGGACCTGCACTGGCTCCCCATTGCTGCACGAATCCGCTTCAAGGCCCTCGACCTAGCATACCGTGCGGCAAAGGGAACCGCTCCCGCCTACCTCCGGTCAATGGTCTCTAACTACACACCCTCAAGACCCCTACGCTCTGCATCTTCTGGCCGCCTCAGACCTACTCCTATCCAAGCTCCGGGAGGGTCATCAAAGAGAAGTCGCCTATTCTCAGTCCTTGCCCCACAATGGTGGAATGAACTACCCACCCCAGTTAGGACAGCCGAATCACGTCCAATCTTTCGCCGTCGACTAAAGACGCACTTCTTCAACCATTATCTGAATTAAAAAAAAATAAAATAAAAAAAAAATCTAACCCTAACTAACCGTACTGTCATGCACTTGTCCTAATAAACTAACCTACACTGTAGCACTCAACACTTTGATGAACATTGTTGCTCAGCTGATAGAGTTGTGCCCTTCCTGATGGCTTGTCGTACAGAACTTGTAAGTCGCTTTGGATAAAAGCGTCAGCTAAATGACTAAATGTAAATGTAAATGTAAATCGGGATTGGAATAAAAAATGCATTTATATTAAACAATACAGAATATACAGCATTTCTTGGGGTTTGTAGGGTAAGCACTTATTCCCTCCCCCCTGTACATTTATGGAGATGTATGGGCCTTTTAAGTCAGTGATAAAAGTGTCTTTCAAGGATAAGTGAGCTCCTGCACTGATTATTATAGTTCAATATTCAATATTTGATCATCAAAACCCCCCAAAAAGCATAAAAAGGGGGCCCTCCGCCCAAAAAGGGCCCTTAAAAATCGCGCTTGCGCGCTACGCGCGCTCGGTTAATATATACACACACAAGTGTAGTGCCCTTTTCAGCCTTTGAGCACCTGCCCCTCTAAAGTCCTGTGCACGTCCCTGGGTCCACCTGATAAAAAGGAAAATTACTAATTAAGATTAAAGATTAAACTGGACTTTGAAGAAGTCTTTATTCATTGCACACATTGACAATGTTGTCATTCAGTGACACACACACGCAATGGCCGCCACACACAGATACACACACATGCTATTTAAAAAAAATGTGGGGTCGCCGATGAAATGTTCCTCTCTGTGTTTGACCCATCCCGTCGTCCTTCCCCCCCAAGGGCAGCCGGGAGCAGACATGGGCTGCGGCGTGGGGCCGCGCCCGGGGACCAATCCAAGTGCTCCTGTCCGTCTTCGTCAGGGACGCAGCAGCATTAGCGATCTGTACATACAGTACATCTGACTATACATGTTTCTTCAAAAAGCACCACAGTTCTTAGAGCAATGCCACGTTTCATAAGAAGTGTCATATCTATCATAGCAAACTGAGAGCCCGCCCAGGAGAACACACCCAAGGGTACAGAGACTGTGATTGGTTCCCTTTAGAAAGGGGTCGTGTTTTAGCCAGAAAGGAGCGGCAACCCAGGGAACAAAGGGATATCTTTTCAGTTGATTTTAAAGGAAACTACTCAGGTTTATCGTTGTGACTCTCGACATGCTGTTCCTCATAGGCTACTAGCTCCGGATAGTAAGCTACTATGGTGGATTTCAATAACTATAATTAGTAAGTATCACACTCTGGATGGAGGAAAATACTTCAGGACACAGTATTCAATTGCTCAAACCCGCTTGAGGAAGTTTATTCGTCAATTGCCGTCTAAAGCTCTAAAAAATTAACCCATCCTACCTCCCACTCCTACATCACTTTGTACTAGCCTCTTGGCTTGGCTGCTTGTGTGTGTGTGTTTGTGTGTGTCTGTGCTGTATGTATGACCTTAACTTTGGCTTTACTGCTAAATGAGTTCATGTACTTTTATGTGTGGAGCTAGATGACCTTGACTGACTTTTGTGTGTATGTGAATCTTGTGTGTACGTGGCTTTATTGCGAAAAGTGTGTCTGTGAAATGTGTCTTCATAAATGGTAAATGGTAAATGGCTTCATTTATATAGCGCTTTTATCCAAAGCGCTTTACAATTTGTTCCTCACGTTTTACACATTCACACACCGACGGTGGAGGCAAACATGCAAGGTGCCAACCAGCTCATCTGGAGCAATTAGGGGTTAAGTGTCTTGCTCAAGGACACTTCGACACGCTGCCCGGGAGGAGCGGGAATCACCATCAAAAGGACAAAAAACAGAGACTTACATATATATATATATCCCTCATGTTGTATTAGGAATTGGCACCACTGACCGTTGTTAGCGGGTCAATGTTGACCCGGGGTCTAACTCAGTCCTGACCACTAAAAAGAAAGGAGTATCACTCAATATAGTTAATACTACATCCTAACTAACATTATATGCATTCATAACCATATAATCCCATTGTAATTAGATTTTATGGCCCCCGAGACACATCATGTCCCTTATTTTTAATCATAATATACTAAATGTGAAACCCATATCAATGTTTTCTGACTTTAATAGAACAATATTAGAATATAACTTCTGAAAAAAAGTTTAGTATATTTATTATTATTTAATTTATTCATATTTAGTATTTTTATAGTATAGTTTTGCCTTGTCGGTTCAAGAATGACCCTAACACCACAGTCGTACCTTTTTTTCTGCAGATACCTTCAGAATTTTCAAAAGGGTGAAACATAGTTTTGCTGTGCTTATATATGTGTTGTGGAGGATATCATAAAGCCTTGTTCTAATAAAATCAACTACATGGTAGTTATTACCAGTGTTGTGCTAGTTACTGAAAAATAGTAACTCAGTTACTTTACTAGTTACTTCATTTCAAAGTAACTTCGTTACTGTACTAGTTACTTACACCCAAAAGTAATGAGTTACTGTGAAAAGTAACTATTTAGTTATTTAAAAAAAAAATTAAAAAAAAAAATTGCTCAAGTCCCATGCCCCATATACTCAAAATCGGTTGATCAACTTGACAGTTTCCATTCACATCACCGAACTCTGCTAAGCAATGTGGTCTAGAGCGTTTCATTATATATTCCCTCCCCGCTGTATGTATATTTCTCTCCCACCCACCCACCCCCTCCTAATGTTCAGTCCCCTCCCCATCATATGTATATACTCTGTCAGGATCTAGGGGTAACAGTACTGTATATTTGAATACCGCTTATGTCACAAATGTATCAGTACTAAATACCTATATGTCCCTATGCCATAAATGTCATGTATGTTGTGTATGTCATAAATGTCTATATGAATTGAAAATGGGGGACCCTGATGGAAACAAGACAAACGTCTTTCTCAGGTCTGCATCCCCTTAACAATTGTATGTATTGAGCCGTACTGTATTGTACCCATTCTGCAATCTGTTAAATAAAGTTTTCATTCATTCATTCATTCATCCATTCATTAATTCATTCATAACCATCTTGCAGCGTTGTTATCAAAGCATTGCAACGTTAGAATAGTTAGGATATCAATTGTGCATGAAAGGACTATATTTATATTGTTTGATTAGTATTATGAGATTCCCTGGCAGATTTCGTACAGTCAAAATCCGTTGATCTTGAGTTTCAGTGAACACATTGCACTCACCGTCACCAGTCTGCGGTGGTCGAGATGTAACGTTAGTCCAGTTGACTCCAGCAGCCCTTCAAACATGTTCTTTATCTCGTTTCCATGTTGTATATTAATTATCTCTCCAAGTAGTTGCTAAATGGTTTGTTAGTTCGTTATTATTACTGCGTTCTTATTATGTAGATTCATAGCGAGCGTCCTCTTGTTGTTTACTGTAGAGAGCGCCTATTTCTTTCAGAACGTCAGTGGCCAATCAGAAGTGCGAAACCAGAATGAGGCTACGGAAAGAAATAATAATAATAATAATACTTCGTTTTATATAGCGCCTTTCAGTCTACAGTAAACAAAACAAACGCAGGCGAAATAAGGACGCTCGCTATGAATCTACATAAAAAGAACGCAGTAACGAACTAACAAACCATTCAGTAACGTAAGTAGCGTTACTGAATTTCAAAAGTAATGCGTTAGAGTACTAGTTGCGGCAAAAAGTAACTTCGTTTCTGTAACGCGTTACTTTGTAACGCGTTAGTCCCAACACTGGTTATTACATATTATAACCTTGAAACGGGTCCCTGGAGACCCTAACACCACATAAGGGATATGAAAACTTTATAACTTTTTTGAATTTGTTTTTGAAATAGGGGTAGGTTGCTCTATAAGCCTTTGGCTTCAAACCTATACTTTTTCGTTTGTTTATTTGTAAAAATGTTGAAATATTATTTGTTTATGTTGATTTCTTTGAATTTGTAAACATTCGAAATAAAATAAAATAATTCATTCATTCATTCATTAATTCATTCATATGTTGATAATGTCTAGGCGTTTGTGTAGATATATGGGGGAAACAGGTTCGCCACCACGCTACAGACCAATGCAATGTCAACAGGGTCACGTTCCTTTCTGTACAAGCGGACAGAAGCTCAACATGAAATATACTCAGTGAGCGTCAGTCTTGCTTGCACAGACAGGAGGACCCTATTGACTTTGCATTGGTTTGTGGCTAACTATCCGGAGCTAGTGTGAGGAACAGCATGGATTGTGGTCGAGAAAGGACTCTACCGATCAACATCATCATTGGTAAGTAAGAAATAGGTCTACGGTTCCAAAAATCCCAAAAGAAGTGTTCTACGGATCACCAGTGTGGTGGAGAATAGCTGAAGCCGAACAACTTACTCAGTCAAAAGAGACCTGGGTAATACGGTTTATTAACTCAATCAAAGTATCAATACAAAATAGTAAGAGCTAGGCTCGATGACCCTCAACGAGGTGGTTAGCTAGGACAGTAAGGACACCAGGGAAGAGAGCCCCCCCCCACTGGATCTTGAAACATCTTTATACAAAACTGGAAGGGGTGGCGGCCATGGGAATACACGAACATAGGGGTGTGACATCTTTGGGGACATAATGGTAAGGTGGGGAAGGGGGGTAGGAAGGAATGGGGGGAGGGATGGGTGGAGGAAGGAAAGATGGGTAGAGGGAGATCAAAGAGAGAGTGGGGGAGGGGGTCTCATCTCCCACACCAGTGGCCTAATATTTTATTAAATTAAACAGTTTACAGATCCATGGGAGCAGTGTAGCTGGGTTGTAGTTAGTGGGGGTACAGGATAACCTTTCTTATTACATGGCGTTTTAACATTCGCGAAAATGCTTGATTGTGATTGGTCAATAGCGCTCGGTTGCCCATAGCAGCGGTCCGTTATTTTTCGATAACTGACCGCTGCCAGGGGCAACCGAGCAATAATGACCGCTGTTCGCAGCTGGAGCAATCAAGCCCACTGACACACACTGCATCAGTGCAATCAGACACACCTGCCGGCTGCCGGCGATAATAATAATCACTTTATTTGGGCTGACAGCGGAGCCACAGAACAACTGCGTCTGCATTTGATCTCATCTTGTCGATGGTGTAAAATGAATTAGGTATATTGTTAGTAAGTTAGCCATGTAATAAGCGGTATAATGTATAGCCTATACTCGGTCATTGTCGCAAAATAATTGACCTTCACTACGTTTAGAACACCTCGGCGAGGCGCCTCGGTATTCTAAACTCCGTGTCGGTCAATTATTTTGCGACAATGACCTCGTAGCTATACATTATCCCTTACTTAACCCCAACCCATGCTATTTCGTGTAGCTATAGTGTTCCGTCTATAAAAAGTCACACGTGACCAAACAACCTCGCTATAGTGCCTATACTCACTTACCCTACAAATATCTCACAACTCCTGTTAAGATAAGGTAAGATATTCCTTTATTGATCCCCTTGGGGAAATTCAGGCATCATAGCAGCATGGTGGAGGGGGGAGGGGTGGTACAGGTAGTAGAAGACATGGTACAGGTCACATAATTATAGTACAGTGTAGTAGAAGTAAAAATTTTGTGAGGTTTCTGTCCTTGCCTTCTCACTCGTTCTGTTCCTTTAACCACCCTCGCTTTGTTTTCATTCATTTTTTCTGTCAAGTATTTCAATTCCCTCGTTCACACGTTTCTCCCCGCTGACGTCATCTGAGACGTCGCTGATTGGTTCCCTCACTTCCCCACGCTTTTCAATCACATTCCCCAGCTGTCACTGCCTTTCAATCAATCGATCCCTCATTATTTATACCCCGTTTTCCCCACCCTAAGTTGTTGGTTCGTCTTGATTTGTCGCTGGATGTTTTTCCCCGTTGCTTCTGTTTCACTGTGCTATTCTCCAGGAATTCCTAGAAGCCTTCGCTTGGATACCTGCTCCGTGGCGCGCGCTCGCCTCCACTGTTTGTTCCTGTTCCTTTACGCAGCTCGTCTGGGTGAGTTTTTCTAGATTGACTGTCTTGACCTATTTCCTATTTTCGTGTGTAACCTTTACACTGAAGTCTACCACCTTTTTGTCAGACAGTCACTCACCCAGCCATTATCGTTTTTGCCCTTTCCTTTATGGAATAATATTTCGGGATCTTCCACCTCCCACTGTGTAATTACACGAAGATATTATTTCACATTTGGACTGTGTTGGATTTTTGCTCACTGTGTATTTACACGAAGATATTGTTTCACATTTGGACTGTGTTTGGATTTTTGCTCACTGTGTGTTTACACGAAGATAGTATTTCACATTTGGACGGTGTTTGGATTTTTGCTCACTGTGTGTGTACATGAAGATATTTCACTTGGGCTGTTTTTGGAGGATTGCACATCACTGTGTTGTTTAACACAAAGAATATAACACCCTGTCCTCCAGCTCGTTTCAAGTCTGCTCTGTCACTGACCCGTTCCCTCTCTCCCTCTCTCGGTCTTGCACAACATCTGAGAGGTCCGCCGTGAGAGTCTGCAGAGCGGTACAGAGGTCTGCTCCTGCTTCCCAAGACTACCCTTCCGGGAGAAGCTGCAGAGCAGCAGAACTTTGCCCCTTGTTCATTGTACCTGTTCTTGTTGACCTGCTTTCCCTGTTTCACTTATTCATATATCAAATAAACAAGCCCTCGTATTTGGCAACTCTGAATCCTACTCTCTTGTGTCGTTAGCGTTTGGGGTCGGTGTCAAACCATAACATTACGAACCAACCATGACGACCCCAGCCGACACAGAGGGGGTCAGAACCGCACTTGCATTTCAAGTCGAGTTGACCAGGGATCATGGTCTCCAACTAGAGCGGGCTGCGGCTGCGGTGCAGGACCTCAGGGACCAGGTCCTGCCTATGCAGGGTTCAATGGCCGCTATGGCGGGACAACAGTCCGAGATTCTCGCCCAGCTTAACTCGCTGGGCGACGCCGTTAATTCTTTTCATCTCTCACACCCTTCAGGAACATTCCCCGCAGCCCCAGCAGATCTCGCTCCTCGGGAACCCCTTCTCTCCGTCCCACGGCTGTTCGACGGTAATCCCGAGGAGTGTGCCACATTCATCATGCAATGTGAGTTGGTTTTCCGTCATCAACCAAGCCGTTTTTCTGCTCATGGGTCCCGAGTGGCTTATATAACCAACCTACTTTCAGGCCATGCTGCCCAGTGGGTCACTTCCTCCTGGGCAATGGAAGCAGATTTTTTGTTCTCCTACCCAGACTTCGTGGCGGAGCTCCGCAGAGTGTTCCATCATCCAGCCCGAGGTCTGGACCCTGGAGCCCGGTTGGGGACCTTCCGACAAGGGAGCAGCAGGGTGACGGACTATGTCATGGAGTTCCGACTGGCGGCGGTGGAGAGTGGATGGAACGAACCTGCTCTTCGCCTAACCTTCATTAGGGGGCTCAGTGACGCAGTCCGGGACCAGCTCGCTACCAGGGAGGTGCCCGACTCCCTCGAGGAGCTGTTTAGCCTTGTCATCCGTATTGACGGACGCCTCCTGGAGAGAAGGCGCGAGAGGACCCGACTGTCACCTCCTGAAGCACCCCGGACTCCTGGACGCCCCGTCCCCAACACTACTGATGGTAACAGGCTTCCCCGTCCGGTGCGCGAGGAGGAACCCATACCACTGGGACGCTCTCGTCTGAGCCAGGTGGTGCGTCAGGCAAGGCTCAGGTCCGATCTCTGCCTCTACTGCGGAGGTACGGGACACTTTCTCGCCGACTGCCCTATCCGGCCAAAAGATCGGGCTCACCAAGACCCCGGGAGATCCTGGTGAGCCGTTTTTCCCATTCCCAGCGCCGCGCACCACCTGACCATCTGTTGAGCGTCACCCTGGCCTGGGGGGACCAACGTGCCACGGTGGAGGCCCTCATCGACTCTGGGGCAGACGAGAACTTCCTCGACTTCGAGTTTGCCACCCAAGCCAACATACCTCTTGAGGCCCTTGTGAGGCCCTTGGAGATCTTTTCGTTGGACCAACACCGCCTGGCCGACATCTCTCAACGGACCGGCCCAGTCTTGCTGACCATTGCTGGGAACCACGTAGAGAGGATCCAGTTCCTCATTACCCAATCCCCCCTTGTCCCGGTGGTCCTGGGTAGGCCCTGGCTCGCGCTGCACGAGCCCCACATCGCCTGGGCCTCCGGTACCATCAGGGGCTGGAGCTCCTCCTGTCACGCCCGCTGTCTACAGGCGGCGTCTTGTCCCCCGCCCCGGAGACCGGCTGGTGAGTTGCCCCCGGATCCCTCGTCCGTTCCTCCCGAGTACCACGACCTCATGGAGGTATTCAGTAAGACCAGGGCTCAGTCCCTTCCACCTCACCGCCCCTATGACTGCGCCATCAACCTCCGCCAAGGGGCTCCCCTTCCCGGCAGCCGCCTCTACAGTCTGACTGCCCCGGAGAAGAAGGCGATGGATCTCTACATCTCTGAGTCATTGGAAGCAGGACTCATTCGGCCTTCCTCCTCCCCGGTGGCGGCCGGGTTCTTCTTTGTTGGAAAGAAGGATGGGGACCTGCGACCCTGCATCGACTATCGTCAGCTCAACGAGATCACCATCAAGAACAAATACCCCCTACCTCTCATGAGCTCCACCTTCGAGCCACTGACCCAGGCCTCGTTCTTCACCAAGCTGGATCTCCGAAGTGCCTATCATCTTGTCCGTATCCGTGAGGGCGATGAATGGAAGACCGCCTTCAAGACCCCCAGGGGCCACTATGAGTACCTTGTGATGCCGTTCGGTCTCACCAACGCCCCGGCGGTATTCCAGGCACTCATGAACGATGTCCTCCGTGACATGCTGGAGGTGTTCGTGGTGGTGTACCTGGACGACATTCTTATCTTTTCCAGGACCCTCGAGGAACACATCCTGCATGTCCGCCGGGTGCTGGAGCGCCTCCTCCACAATCGGCTCTTCGTCAAGGCGGAGAAGTGCCGTTTCCACTCCAACTCCGTCGACTACCTGGGCTTCATCGTGGAGAAGGGCTTGACCCGAGCGGATCCTCGCAAGATCCAGGCTGTGGAGGATTGGCCGGAACCCACCACTCGGAAGGAGCTACAGAGTTTCCTCGGGTTCGCAAACTTCTACCGAAGGTTCATCCGGAACTACAGCCAAGTGGCGGAGCCTCTTACCAAGCTGACCTCCCCCGCTCTGCCGTTCGACTGGTCCCCAGCGGCATGCGCTGCGTTCCGCTCCCTCAAGAGAAGGTTCACTTCCGCTCCTATCCTGCTCCACCCTGACCCCAAGAGACAGTTCATCGTGGAGGTGGACGCCTCGGATTCTGGCTTGGGCGCTGTCCTATCCCAGCGTTCTCCTTCCGACCAGAAGGTACATCCTTGCGCCTTCTACTCGCGTCGCTTCCTCCCCGCCGAGAGGAACTACGACACCGGCAATCGGGAGCTACTGGCGGTCGTGGCGGCTCTGGAGGAGTGGCGTCATTGGCTAGAGGGTGCCGAGGAGCCTTTTACCATCTGGACGGACCACAAGAACCTAACGTTCATCCGCGCTTCCAGGCGCCTCAACGGTCGGCAGGCGAGATGGGCCAGTTTCCTCAGTCGGTTCGACTTCTCGCTGACCTTCCGCCCCGGTTCCCGCAACACGAAGGCCGACTCCCTGTCCCGGATGCACTCCAAGGGGGCTCCACCCTCTGAGGACCCATCTCCCATCATCCCGGAGGCCCGAGTGGTTGGAGCCATCACCTTGGGCATCGAGGGTGTGGTGAGGCGTGCCCTACGCTTCCAACGTGCTCCAAGCAACGTCCCTAGGAGCCGTCTCTTCGTCCCTGACTCTGTCCGGTCCCAGGTACTGCTGTGGGGCCATACCAGCCGGTTCGCCTGCCACCCAGGCGTCCATCGCACGTTCTCCTTCCTGGCTCGTCGTTTCTGGTGGCCCACCATGCGAAACGACGTCAAGGAGTTCGTATTGGCCTGCGCGGTCTGTGCCCGCAGCAAGGCCTCTCACCAGGCACCCTCCGGGCTCTTGCAGCCACTTCCCGTTCCAAGCCGTCCGTGGTCACATGTGGCGCTCGACTTCGTCACTGGACTACCCTCCTCCCAGGGGAACACCTGCCTTCTGACCGTGGTGGATCGATTCAGCAAGGGGGTCCACCTCGTGGCCCTCTCCAAGCTTCCCTCAGCAGCCGAGACGGCGGACCTCCTGACGCACCACGTGTTCCGCCTTCACGGTTTCCCCCAGGACATCGTCTCTGACCGGGGGCCCCAGTTCACCTCCCAGGTTTGGCGGGCTTTCTGCAAGGGATTGGGGGCAACGGTCAGTATCTCCTCCGGCTACCATCCCCAGACAAACGGGCAGACGGAGAGGATGAACCAGAGCGTGGAGTCTGCTCTTCGGTGTGTGGCAGCCGAGAGGCCGGCATCCTGGAGTCGTTTCCTTCCCTGGGTTGAATACTCGATCAACTCAATGGTCAGTTCCGCCACCGGCCTCTCCCCCTTTGAGGCCTCCCTAGGCTACCAGCCCCCTCTTTTTCCCGCACTGGAGACGGAAGTGGCAGTTCCCTCCGTGCAGGTCCACCTCGACCGCTGCCGTCGCGTTTGGGAGATCACCAGGACCGCGCTGCTCCGGACATCTGAGCGCGCCTGTCGTGGTGCCGACCGGCGCCGGGTTCCCGCGCCGACTTACCGCCCTGGGCAGAGGGTGTGGCTCTCCGCGAAGGACCTCCCGCTACGGTCCTCGGCCAAGAAGCTCAACCCTCGCTTCGTCGGTCCTTTCGAGGTCCTGAAGGTACTCAGTCCGGCGGCCCTGCGTCTGAAGCTTCCTGCATCCATGCACATCCACCCCGTGTTCCATGTCTCCCGGGTTAAGCCCGTCTCCCTCAGTCCCCTTATGCCTCCGGCTCCTGATCCACCGCCTCCTGTGCTAGTGGATGGTCACCCCCAGTGGCAGGTCCGCCGGTTGATGGGCGTTCGTCGGCGGGGCCGGGGATTCCAATACCTGGTGGACTGGGAGGGTTACGGCCCTGAGGAGCGTAGCTGGGTCTCCCGGCAGCTCATCGTGGATCCCGGCTTGATCACCGACTTCCATCGGGCCCATCCTGACGAGCCGGGTCGGCCTGGTCGCCGGGCGGCTCCCGTTGAGGGGGGGGTACTGTGAGGTTTCTGTCCTTGCCTTCTCACTCGTTCTGTTCCTTTAACCACCCTCGCTTTGTTTTCATTCATTTTTTCTGTCAAGTATTTCAATTCCCTCGTTCACACGTTTCTCCCCGCTGACGTCATCTGAGACGTCGCTGATTGGTTCCCTCACTTCCCCACGCTTTTCAATCACATTCCCCAGCTGTCACTGCCTTTCAATCAATCGATCCCTCATTATTTATACCCCGTTTTCCCCACCCTAAGTTGTTGGTTCGTCTTGATTTGTCGCTGGATGTTTTTCCCCGTTGCTTCTGTTTCACTGTGCTATTCTCCAGGAATTCCTAGAAGCCTTCGCTTGGATACCTGCTCCGTGGCGCGCGCTCGCCTCCACTGTTTGTTCCTGTTCCTTTACGCAGCTCGTCTGGGTGAGTTTTTCTAGATTGACTGTCTTGACCTATTTCCTATTTTCGTGTGTAACCTTTACACTGAAGTCTACCACCTTTTTGTCAGACAGTCACTCACCCAGCCATTATCGTTTTTGCCCTTTCCTTTATGGAATAATATTTCGGGATCTTCCACCTCCCACTGTGTAATTACACGAAGATATTATTTCACATTTGGACTGTGTTGGATTTTTGCTCACTGTGTATTTACACGAAGATATTGTTTCACATTTGGACTGTGTTTGGATTTTTGCTCACTGTGTGTTTACACGAAGATAGTATTTCACATTTGGACGGTGTTTGGATTTTTGCTCACTGTGTGTGTACATGAAGATATTTCACTTGGGCTGTTTTTGGAGGATTGCACATCACTGTGTTGTTTAACACGAAGAATATAACACCCTGTCCTCCAGCTCGTTTCAAGTCTGCTCTGTCACTGACCCGTTCCCTCTCTCCCTCTCTCGGTCTTGCACAACATCTGAGAGGTCCGCCGTGAGAGTCTGCAGAGCGGTACAGAGGTCTGCTCCTGCTTCCCAAGACTACCCTTCCGGGAGAAGCTGCAGAGCAGCAGAACTTTGCCCCTTGTTCATTGTACCTGTTCTTGTTGACCTGCTTTCCCTGTTTCACTTATTCATATATCAAATAAACAAGCCCTCGTATTTGGCAACTCTGAATCCTACTCTCTTGTGTCGTTAGCGTTTGGGGTCGGTGTCAAACCATAACAAATTTAAATAGAATAAAAAGGCAGTGTAAACAATATAACAATATAATTAACTCTGGACATGTGCATATATAAGCAACAAGGTGCGATATGAGGGTATCAAATCAAATCAAATTTATTTATAGGGCCCGACAACACACGTTAATGTCCCCATGGGCCGTACAGGTCTTCTTTAAACAAGTCAAGAAGAAAACATAACAATAAGTCAAGAACAGAACAAGAACACCATAAGGTCCAAACATTTTTAGATGAATGCAAATAAAAGAAAGGTATGTATGCCCTCTCAGTTATGTTTGCCCTACGATAAATAGTTACAATATATAATCTAATAATATGAATCGAATCTAATATATCATCTAAAAAAACGAAATGCTAAAATGCTAAATATATGCAATATATATAATCTAATAATCCAATAATATGAATCGAATCTAATACATAATCTAAAAATGCTAAATGCTAAATATATGCTCTCTGAATAATGGGATCGAGCATGGGGCCCTAGATTCCCCTGATGTTATTCTCTCTCTCCGCTATGCTATTTCAGCTTCAGTTGACCAACCCTCCTAACGGCGCGGCTAGCGCTCCGTGTAACGAGACATAAGCCGTCCAATAAGCTATAGCTCGAACTCGCCGCTTTATAAAAAGACTGAACGCCAGTGCTAATTGGTTTCATTCTG
>NC_140180.1:96227709-96230209 GCF_963971535.1 Notolepis coatsorum
TCTCCTTCTTCATTTAGCAGCATCCAAATAAAGGCCCCATCCCACACATACACACAAACACACATTCTGAAACACAAATCCAGACAGGCCTCATTCATCCGCATGTGATGTAACCACCATTCAGTCTCCCAGTGATTGGTGGGTGAATAGACATGGACCGTCTCTAATTTACACTTTCCCTGTAACATGCCCCCCCCCCCCCCCCCAATAGACACCATCCTACAAACATCTCCTGAAAAGACGCCCCCCCCCCCAAACACACACACACACACACGCACACGCGCATGCACACGCACACGCACGCACACACACACACACACACACACACACACACACACACACACACACACACACACACACACACACACACACACACACACACATGCGCGCGCACACACACACACACATGCGCGCGCACACACACACACACACACACACACACACACACACACACACACACACACACACACACACACACACACACACACACACGCACACACACACACACACACACACACACCCACACACACACACACACACACACACACACACACACACACACACACACACACACACACACACACACACACACACATCCGCCAGACAGCCAAACGGACGCCTTATTCATTGGGGCCCATTGAGCGGCAGAGAATGTCAGGTAAATACTCTGCACTGTATGCTGTATGGATTAGTGCAGAGCCTCAGAAAGACCAGACACGATCACAGTCTGGACCGGGCTGAGACTCAGTGGGGGGGCCTGCATGTCTGCCTATACTGTATATCTCCACCATATCTGTCTGTCTGTCTGTCTGTCTGTCTGTCTGTCTGTCTGTCTGTCTGTCTGTCTGTCTGTCTGTCTGTCTGTCTGTCTGTCTGTCTGTCTGTCTGTCTGTCTGTCTGTCTGTCTGTCTGTCTGTCTGTATGTCTGTCTGTCTGTCTGTCGTCTGTCTGTCTGTCGTCTGTCTGTCTGTCTGTCTGTCTGTCTGTCTGTCTGTCTGTCTGTCTGTCTGTCTGTCTGTCTGTCTGTCTGTCTGTCTGTCTGTCTGTCTGTCTGTCTGTCTGTCTGTCTGTCTGTCTGTCTGTCTGTCTGTCTGTCTGTCTGTCTGTCTGTCTGTCTGTCTGTCTGTCTGTCTGTCTGTCCCTCTGAAAAAGGCTTAGCCCCCTCTAAGCCCCCCCCCCCCCTCCCAGTTATGTTTTTTATTTTATTTATATATAAAATACATTACGAATTCCGTTATATTGGACATTTGTATTAATTATATCAAGCGAAGAGAAATTTGGCAGAGAGAGTCGGCAACATTATCCGCCTCCCAACGACTTGGTGCACTGCTGGATTTTGCGAGAGCATGCAGCTGCAGAGCTGCAGAGCCGGCGGTGTTTTCAGGTCCGGTCTGGGGACCGCTCAGCAGCAACCCCCACCCAACAGCTGAATTGCCAATGGCTGAATTGGAGTATTGCACTGCGCATTATAATGTAATTCATTAGCACCTGCTATAAACAATCCAGCCCCCCCAGAGCTCCCCCAATGCCAATTCTCTGGCGCCGCCACTGGCGTGCGTGTGTGTGTGTGTGTGTGTGTGTGTGTGTGCGTGCGTGCGTGCGTGCGCGCGTGCGTGCGTGCGTTTGTATGTGTGTGTGTGTGTGTGTGTGTGTGCGATATATATATAGAGAGAGAGGGGGGTGAGAGAGATGAGGAAGGGGCAAGAGAGAAAGAGAGCTGGGAGAGTGTGTGTGTGAGAGAGAGGGGGGTGTGTGATTACTTAGCCCTTGTGTGGGTGAATGTAACAAGTTCCTAACGTTTTCTTTCCCCTATTATTTCATGCACACTTTATTCATTGTTTTAAATTATTATTTTCTTTTAAGTTATTTTGTGCATCACTCTGTTTTGAATTTGATGCAAATTTGTCAATGCATGAGGGTCATCCTTTTGTGTTAAATGGCTGCATAAAGAAAGCTTTTGTTGACTCTCATGTTGATAAGAGTATTAAAACTTGGAACTTGAAAAAGATCCGTTTAACACTTTGAGCGCCACGCCGGGTTTTCCTTTTTACCGGCTGAATGCCACCATCGGCACCAATGTTAACGTTAATATCGCCTAATCTATGTTTTAAATGATGGCTATGTGTCTAATCTGCCCATCGCATTATCAAAGACTATTTTCCAGTCAGTGCTGTCAAGGCAGATTGTTTTTTTATCGCGGCATTTCCGTTTCAGAGCATTTAGAAAAGCACCCATTTTCAGATAAAAAACAGCCCATTCTGGAGCATTCTATGAAAATCGCCTTTTACTGGAATATTCCACAACGTTGATATTCGTCAGCCTTTTTATGAATCGTTTTCAAATAAACGCTAGATGATCAATATTATACGTGCACGCAAGCACATTCGAGCCGCGCACGGATAATCGCCCCGTTGATTTCCTCGCGGACTTTTACAGTGAAACCGAAAGAAGACATTTCACAAAACAGCTTATAACTTCATCAAACTTACTCTGATTATCC
>NC_140180.1:96235209-96255209 GCF_963971535.1 Notolepis coatsorum
TAACACATCAGACAGACACCACTGCTTTAGAACAGTCAAGAACAGCTAATGCAAAGGCTTTCATTGTCTAGGTTTAGGTCAAATTGCTATTATGTTAATGTTATCCATTAGCAATATTATTACTTTAACCGTTCTATTTAAATGGCCGCTGGACTCTCTGAGAATAGTGCGTCCATCTGAATGTATGCTTTCACGTTTCTTTTAATCTGGCAAACAGACTCAGGGATATTTTCCAACATCATTATATACTTTGGCTGGTGAGTGAGCAATTTGGCTGTATATATATATATATATATATATATATATATATATATATATATATATATATATATATATATATATATATATATATATATATATATATATGTGCCAGTAAACTATGATATCTAATCGATACTAAATGTACTACACTCAATGTATGGAGAGTGCAATGACACAGAGGGGTGCGGTCGGAGGGTGTTGATGTAACACCAGCGATAAAGGCAGTGGAGTCTGGAGTCTGGAGTGCCCTTTTCAGATTGAGAAAATAATGAACATTTAATTTGTCTTGTCTGTAGACATACTGGTGTCTATTTCCTGGCTGGAGGGGTGCCCTAAAAAGACACGTTCAATATGTAATCTAATTGAAAGGTCACACCAGAGGCACACCAGATTTATCTTCTGTTTGATAAGGGCCACTCCTATAGGGACCACACCCTGGTGGCCTGAGCACCTTCCCCACGGGCCCTGGCCCTCTGCAGTATGGACCTCTTATTTACTCAGGCTTTTAAAGGGGAAATGCACCCTAGAACAGAATGTAATTGGACACAGTGTCCTCATATCCCAGCAACATCACCATGGTTACTGTCATAGTGTCCTCATATCCCAGCAACATCACCATGGTTACTGTCATAGTGTCCTCATATCCCAGCAACATCACCATGGTTACTGGCATAGTGTTGTTCCACTGTTCACTGTGAGACTTATTGACATTCACAAATCCATATTATAGAAGTCTTGTCTTTATATGATGACACACAAAAGCTCATTGCAATGCACATTCATTGACTCATGTGTGTATTTGTGAAAAACATGCCTGTACAAGACGGCTTTTGCTCATAAACGTGATCTTTTCTATCTAAAGCTGAACCTAAAATATGTGCCTGGCAACATTTTAAGCGGCAAGCGTGATATGAAATAGCTGGATCTGTTGTTGTCTTTGATCGGCAATGCCTGGTTTGACAGTTTGATCAGAATTTTGCTCGTTTCACTCATTTGCATTTAAAACAGACACAGAACAGGGGGGTGTAGAGGCATGCTAGAATGTTTTTTTTTATTCAGCAAAAAACGTCAAAGACATGTTTAGGGGACCTCAAAGACCTTTATTAACTTTTCGAAAATAACTACAATATGGGACGCATGTACTGTATGTAAGTTGTACGTAAAGGGCACAGTGATATCCCATCGATATATATAGCTGTTTTTATACATTTCAACATTTGATTGCTGGATATATATACACTGTAAATACAATTTGACGGTCGACACGGAATGACCCGGTGTGATGTCATAAACAATCGTCATATCGCTAAAATAATTTTTATTCCAGAGCAATGGCTAAATGAACATAGTTCAATTACCCTTTTTTTTAATAAATTTAATTATTGTCTATAGTGATTCTACATTCATGTGACATAGCTGAAACATATATATTCTGATAGCCCAGGCTGTTCTGTTGAGGTTTTACAAGCATTTTTATAAAAGGCAAACTAACTTTGTATAAAAGTACAAATTGAAAAACGAAATGACTTCTATGGAGAAAATTCATGCATATAACTTAGGACTTTAGCCCCTATTTGTATATATATATATATATATGATATTTATATATAGTGATATAACTCAAGTATACCGTAATCTGACAAAACTCAAAACTCAAGCATAAATATTCTGATAGCACAGGTTGTCCTGAGAAATTAGATATATATATAGGTATATTGCTTCATTTTACAATACAGGGTTGAGGTTTTACATGTATTATTACACAATTAAACCAGGCGAGCCTAAAATATCACAAAATAGCTGCAACCTCGGAGTGTTAAAAGAAAGTGCCCTTTTTTGGATGTGTCCGCCCCTGAGGTTCACACAGAATACGAGTGCAACCCGTGACGTCACAGGCTCACACATCCCCGCTCGCTAACCCGCCAGAGAGTCCCGGGAGGCAAGCGCGTTTAGCTCCATCGGCGGCGCTGTGGATGAGTCACGCGTCCAAATCCGTACACATCCACGGTGGGGAAACAAGCGATGGAACAACTAACTGTGGGGGAGTACGTTCCCGGGCGACACTATAGCGGAAGGGCGTCTTAATTACACTCCAGCGATATCTGAGGGAGGTCAAAGGAACTATTGTCCTCCCCTTGTCTCCCAGTCTTTGATGTTGGTAAAGTAGTTGGTAATTAGAACGCCTCCACAATGTGGCATAACCACCCCCCCCCCCACACACACACACATACCCCCACCCCCCTAACTTTCCTGTACGTTTGCCTATACAGTACATTAATTTCCCTTTTCATCTAGAACTGGTTCGAATGAGATTCAATTGTGATTCAGTAGCCCCCTGTATATTATTTTCTGCTAAATATCTGCAGCTGCTAATAATGTAATACCTGCCCATTAGAGAGCTGTCAACACCTCTCAGCATTCAAATCCCATCTCATTTGGGATATTAACGGTTGACATCGCAGGACGGCAGTTCAAGATCGAGGTGTATTTGAGGTGTATGATAGAGTCAAGGAGCACGTTTAGTGTTAGACTAAGACTCCCAAGATGCAACACTGAAGGGCACAGGCAGTCCTTCATTCCGACAGCCATCAGACTACCTCACTGTGCCTCACATAGCCCCACATACAGCCATCACTGAGCACAGGGTGACAGTACAAACTCTGGCAAATCTTCCTGGACTTTTACTTTACTTACTTACTTACTTACTTACTTATCACTGTAGATTTTACTGTATAGCACAGTTTCTGAATGCAAAATCGTCCTGTGTTGTCTTATTTCACTGTTGTGGTGGTTGTTAGTTGCCCCATCAGAAACCCAAATATCTTTTCACAATAGGTGACCTTTAACCCTTGTGTGGTGTTCGGGTTTGTGGGACCCATTTTCAATGTTTACTAAAAGAGAAATTATACAATTTTAATGTTTTTTTAACCTGTGACTCATTGGCCTTGGCTCATTTCCAGTGAATAACACATTTGCATTGAGTGCACACAGTGTACCCCCCTACAGAATTATATTACATACATGCTGTTTTGGTCCACTGGACCTGAATTTGATCACACAAAAACGAGGTAAATGGCAAATATGAAACATATTATGCTGTCAAGATTGCTTGTAATTGTATTTTTACGTACATTTTGTGGCTTTATTGTTTTAAAATCCGGAACATTGGGTGAGTAACAAAAATGCACACAAGTGTTTAGATACGCCTTTATTCTGAAATTCCCATGGCACGTCCTGTCTTCCCATTTCCGCCAAACACACCTCCTTCCTAAACACTCAAAACAATGCTAGCGGCACCAGGCAGAGAATGGCAAGCAGCCATTAAAAAAGAAACAATGAGGATGTTTACTCCCCTCTCTGCCACAAATCAGCAGTGTGGAAACATTTGGGTTTTGGAGAAATGCCGGGTCAACAGAGAAAACACATGCCATATGGAAAGAATGCCGTTACGAGATAACATACTCAGGAGACACGATAAACTGGGCCGGGCACCGAAAACAGAAACACCCACGTGTCAGATGCCTGCTCACCAGCTTGTCTTTGTTGCAAGAAGTGAATCACAACTCTGAAAAGAAACGAGGCTTTACAGCGTTGTTAAGAACGAAGGTTCTGAATTATAACCCTAGTTATAGAAATGTTGGAAAAACCATCGTGTTTTGCTCCTGGCCCCTATCAGTGATGTACCTGAACGAGTTCATACGTTCAATGAACGATTGTTCATGAACTCGTTCATATTTTGGGTGAATGTGAACTGAACATACTGTATTTCCGCTAGATTAACGTAATTGTGAACGCGTTCATTCTCTGCGCTCGATCACAGTATAACTTCGTTCAAAAGTGTACCAGATTTGGGACGGGCGCACAGGCGCACAGGCGCACAGGCGCACACACACACACTCACACACACACACACACACACACACACACACACACACACACACACACACACACACACACACACACACACACACACACACACACACACACACACACACACACACACACACACACACCGAAAAGTTTCAGTGTGTGTGTGTTGCGCGCGGAGAGAGAGACTCGTTACGTGCAACGTGGGCCGCCCCTTCAAGGCAATGGTAGGGGAAACACTGATAAATAATCACAGTGTGATAGAAATGCCAGTATTCTGATTGCTGTCTGTGGTTCTATATGGGTTGTGGCAATAATTCTGACAAATAATAGCTCAAATAATAGCTCGCAGCAATGTATTGAAAAAATAACTATAAACTAGTTCATTTTTTAAACCATGAACTTTAGTTCACAATTTTGGATCAGGAACTATGAACTGAACTAGCTCATAGAAAAATGTGTGAACTGTGAACTGAACTAGTTAATTTAGAAAGTGAACTTTCCCAACACTGGCCCCTATAGTGTTGTAGTACTCGAGTCCAAGTCCTGGACTGATTTTCAGGACTTGTGACTCGACTTGGACTTGAGCAGTGATGACTCAGACTTGGACTCGAGCATTGACTGCATTCGGACTCGGAAGGTGCAGACGAGGACTCAGACTTGGATTTTCCTTTGGTAATAGGCCCTAATCATTTGGCATAAGATATTGATGGCTAGTGCATTTGTTTGGCTATTGTGTCACAAAGTAAATAAACTCCCTTTGAAACGGTGACCGCTGTGTCATTTATGTTTAATGTAGAGCTTTTTTAATTGGATGTCAGCTCTTTGACTGCCAGAGTGGAGTGGACTCAACCTTGATGACTTGGACTCGGACTACGGTAATGGGGACACGACTCATAACCTTCATTATATCTCATACTGGCTTCAGCGTCCTGCTTCCCTCTGTTGGCCTTGTAAAAGACCAAAGTAGACAGATAAATAACTCATGGCCCCGTTAAAAAGGAGGGGTCAGAGTAATTTCTTTCATTCTTTGTGGATAACAGCGCACTAGCCATGTATCCAAAACTGATAAGTCAGAGAAAATGGCTGAGAAAGAAATAACACCTTGATCTAGTATAAATTAGGAAATAAGGAAGATAAGGTAGCCAGGTAGTCTAGGAGGTTATGAATTGTAACAGCCTGTCTCCTAGGTCGCTACTTTTAGTCCCGTTATGCCTTTTTTTTTTTATCTGCTGCAGATTCTTTTTTTATCTTTCTTTTTATTCTGAACCCTAGCACTTATTTGCACTTGTTGCACTATTATGTTTAGTATATGTGATGTATATGTATTTTTTGCTCTATGCTTTTATCTGTGAAGCACTTTGGTACAGTCACAACTGTTGTAAATGTGCTATAAAAATAAACTTGACTTGACTTGACAGACCAATAGGGGACCCTCTTTACGCATGCATAAAGGAACTGAGCCAAAATTTTCTCAAGCCTACAGGGCAGAGAAGTAATAAGCAAGGAAACAACGTGAACGCCTGGGGAATCTGTAAATGAGTTACAGTTGTAACATGAACAAGAGAAGACAGGCATTCCAGTGCATAAATAAATGTGCATAGAAATGTCCCCTACAGGGAAAAGCCTCACAGCCAGCCTGAGCTAGGTAGACTATTCTGATAAAGAGACAAGGGGAAGACCAAGAGGCTGCTGCACACAGTGGTATGAGGAGAGCAGAGGAGGCAGCTACTCCACTAGCGTGAGCCCTGACCCTGACCCTGCCTGAGAGTGTAGCAGCAGTACTGTAGATGGCCTTGCACAGCCATTGTAGCAGGCATTTATTTTGACAGAGCCTTAACCACTGCCTGCTTCACCATGGCAACCAACTGTTGAGTGGATCTGATGTCAGCACTGTGTCTAAGAGCGCACAGAGAGGACGTAACAGATGCATACTCCTTTCGTCAGAGAGGGTAGAACATCTTAAGAACAATGGACCTCACTCACTAACATTCTCGTATGTTTCCTCGTAAATAACCGCGTAAGTTCGTAAGAGGAAACCTACGATAGTCCTCCTCTGGATTTCTGAACGTGTGGAGAGGTGCTCTTAAGTGGCCAAAATGATCGCAACAGAAACGCCCCGCCACCTCCTTATAAGGGCATGAAGGGCCATGTGCAAACAGATTCAACAGCTCCTTATACCGGAAGGGAGAGGCTCAGCATTGCATCTGGGTTGTGCTGACCCCCATATTCAACAGTTAGCGCGGAAGCGATTTGCGACTGATCAAAATTAGTTTAGATTAGATCAGGGGTTCTCAAACTTTTTTATACCACAACCCCATTTTATTTAGGATTTTTTTTGGCGACCCCACACTTAACACAATCTGCGCCAAAAACTAGTTAACTCGTTATTGCCCGCCATGCGTTCAGCGCCAGAAAGTTATGAATGAGTTAACAAATTTTTGGGATTGTTATTTCGTTTATTCGCTATATCTATTCATAATTCATAGCTGCAGCCTCTGTATACCCTTCAGACCCTGTCTGAGCTGGCAGACGGTCAACACCGCCCTCTACTGCCTTGCTGAGCTATTGCATTCCATTGGAAATGGGCTGGTGTGTTTTAGGAGTAGATCTGAGCCGTGGGGGCAGGGTTTAAATACTCAGGCGAGCCAGGCCTTTACAACGACGGCATGGAATACTAACCCTGCCTGCCCGTCTGTGTGTAACACTCTGTAATGTCGGGGACACACACACTACACAGACTAGATAGGATCATAAAAAGGGCATCCAAAATCATCAACTGCAAACTCCCCACCCTGGACTCCATACACAAACATCACACCATCACACGGGCAAACAAAATCATTAGTGACCCCCTGCACCCAGCTCATCACCTCTTCTGGTAGGAGGTTTAGGTCACTAGGTAGTCGTACTGTAAGGTTCAATAATAGTTTCTTCCCCAATGCCATACAACTGCTCAACTCCAACTCCTCCTAAATTTACCCGCTGCTGTTATGTTTATCTGGTTTATGTTACATTGAAATATGATGATCACGAGGGCCATCTAATGTATGCACAACGAGATATAATAATGATAATCTAGCGTTGATTTCAGGATGATTAGATAATTAGCCGAAAAATTACAACGTGATGACTGGATTACACTAAAATGCCTTTTTCTCGTCTTTTTCCTGGAATTACTCAAAAGCACCCAAACCATACGGTATAAAACGGAAATGTACGGATGCAAAAACAATCAGTTTTTGGGCATGTTGACTGGAAGCAACTCACTGACAGTCGACAGCATTATTAGACCCATAGATATAATATAAGATATATTTTAACTTTTTAAGCACTCGCAAATGTCACAGTCTAAAACTATATCCATTGAATAAAGACCTGGCGCTGAAGGGGGATCAGCGCCCCCCTGCTGCTGGCGGTCAATGTGTTAATGTATCGCGTAATTTCAACGTGGAAATAAGGAATATCAAAATAAAAGCACACTATGTTACCAATGAAATTAATGAATATTATCAACAAAAGCAATGGAATTGTTTATGTATACACATTTATAAAACAAGGCATATTTAGCCAAAATATGTTGCCAGAACCTGAAAAGAAAATGCGCTCATGTGCGCTTTGGCAGAGATCCGTTTCTACTCTGAAAATCCGCCCTCACAGAGATATGTTGATGCGAAGGGGACACGCTTTATCAGCGCAGCATTACACAACACTGGGTACTCGTTCCGGACTGATATTCAGAACTTTGCGAGCGCCTGTCCAGTGAACTTGACTTTCAGTAGCTTGTCACACGAAAGATCATTGAGCGCCTCCTGCATTCTGTTCCTACAACAAGCCATCAAGCTGAGTAAATACCCCCAAATCTCAGCTGATTATCCTGGAGTGCCACTAACGGAGTTTCCAGCTCATTATCAACACATTTCTCTGCCAATGTGTTGTTTTTGTCTGCAAGGAAAATCTGTGCTTCTTCCCTGAGTTAACAAAGGCGAATACTCACTTCAGTGTGGTATAGCAGCTGGTTATGTGCAGAGCCCATTTAATCGCGGCCAACCAGCAACGCTTCTGACAACAAACCTATGCATTGCGAGTCCAGGTTACACACAAAAGACCAGACCCCCCTCCCGCGATTATAAATGCGCAGGGTGTAGTGAAATGTGTATTGGAATATGTGTGTCGGCCTCGATTGATGAAGGGGTGAGACATGGCATATACACACAGCTGCCGGGTGGAAAACTCGATCTGAGTTTTTATTTTTTTGCCATTTTTTTGCCTACCCGCGACCCCACTTTGGGTCGCAGCCCGTAGTTTGAGAACCGCTGGATTAGATTAAAATGTATTGTCATTATACAGCATGGTGTATCTCACAGTACCCACCATATCTGCCAACGTGCCCTTGGGCAAGACACTGAATCCCAAACCTCTCCAGGGTAGCTCTGCACTGAGGGCAAAGCTACTCTCTGATATCTCTGCAGAGCTGCACCTGTGTCTAGGGGACATTGTGTATTCAGGACGGATCCGCAGAGAGACACACACCTGTTGCCTCATGGAAACAGACAATAAATACACCCTCTAAAGCTCTTACCTCTACTGCCTTTTTACGGTTATCACTATCTCCAAAAATACACAGGTATTTATATTACATTTTGTGTCTGGGAAAGGGTCCTGGGCTTGCGAACACTTTGTTGACCATTGGTCAAGGATCTTTTCTCAGTCGCTCTGTGTTACGATCTGGCTCTGGCTTGCAGCAAAGGAGAGAAACACATCAAGAATACAATTGTTTATTTAAAGTAAATAACTAGACAAAAAAACGAATTATAATATGGGATATGTGAGGTTAGCAGATTAGCATGTGTGGATAAGGGCTTGAAGTGTAGGGTGTAGGGTGTAGGGTGTAGCGCAGGGGTTCCCAATATATTTTCTGCCAGGTCCACTTTCTAGGATTCAAATGACTTGGCGGGCCAACCCCGACCCCCTCACCCCTCCCTCATTCAAAATGCAGACATAGGCTACGTGAGAAGAACAGAGTTTATTTTGAACAGCTTGTCATTTCATTTGCATAAAATTCCTTTCAGTTGCATGAAATTCCTTTCAGTTGCATGAAATTCAAGTCCAAATGTAACATTCTATAAGCATTTTAGGAGCATCAAATTTGCGCAATTATAGCCTACTACTACTACTACTACTACTGGAAACACTTTAACGCAGGCCTAGTCTTTCATGAAATAAAAAATTTAATTGTCCATGATGGCAGAGAAGCGCAACACAAATCTCTTTGTATTATTCAGAACCCCTGCTGTGTAGAAGAGTGGTGAACAAAACCAAAAGAAAAAGCCTCCAGCAGGGAGAAAGTCGAGAAGCAGGTCAGAGAGAGAGCGTGGCAGCCATGAGACTGCCTCTTATACACCTGGACCACCCAGCCCATCAATTAGAAGGACTGCCAACTCGGCCCACCAATCTCCTGCAGAGAGAACAAAGAAAACACAGAGCAACACAAGCATCACTAAATCTCGAGTCCGAGTCGAGTCTCGAGTCCCCAGTGTTCGAGTCCGAGTCCGAGTAACCAAAGAAGAGCCTGTATAAATAAAACATAAATGACACAGTGGTCACCATTTCCAAGGGAGTGCATTTTCTTTGTGACACAATAGCCAAACAAATGCACTAGCCATCAATATCTTATGCCAAATGATTAGGACCTATTACAAAAAAATAAATAAACTGTGAGGTTTCTGTCCTTGCCTTCTCACTCGTTCTGTTCCTTTAACCACCCTCGCTTTGTTTTCATTCATTTTTTCTGTCAAGTATTTCAATTCCCTCGTTCACACGTTTCTCCCCGCTGACGTCATCTGAGACGTCGCTGATTGGTTCCCTCACTTCCCCACGCTTTTCAATCACATTCCCCAGCTGTCACTGCCTTTCAATCAATCGATCCCTCATTATTTATACCCCGTTTTTCCCCACCCTAAGTTGTTGGTTCGTCTTGATTTGTCGCTGGATGTTTTTCCCCGTTGCTTCTGTTTCACTGTGCTATTCTCCAGGAAATTCCTAGAAGCCTTCGCTTGGATACCTGCTCCGTGGCGCGCGCTCGCCTCCACTTCGTTCCTGTTCCTTTACGCAGCACGTCTGGGTGAGTTTATCTAGATTGACTGTCTTGACCTATTTCCGATTTTCGTGTGTAACCTTTACACTGAAGTCTACCACCTTTTTGTCAGACAGTCACTCACCCAGCCTTTATCGTTTTTGCCCTATCCTTTATGGAATAATATTTTGGGGATCTTCCACCTCCCACTGTGTATTTACACAAAGATATTATTTCACATTTGGACTGTGTTTGGATTTTTGCTCACTGTGTATTTACACGAAGATATTGTTTCACATTTGGACTGTGTTTGGATTTTTGCTCACTGTGTATTTACACGAAGATATTGTTTCACATTTGGACTGTGTTTGGATTTTTGCTCACTGTGTGTTTACACGAAGATAGTATTTCACATTTGGACGGTGTTTGGATTTTGCTCACTGTGTGTTTACATGAAGATATGCACTTGGGCTGTTTTTGGAATATTGCACATCACTGTGTTGTTTAACACGAAGAATATAACACCCTGTCCTCCAGCTCGTTTCAAGTCTGCTCTGTCACTGACCCGTTCCCTCTCTCCCTCTCTCGGTCTTACACAACATCTGAGAGGTCCGCCGTGAGATTCTGCAGAGCGGTACAGAGGTCTGCTCCTGCTTCCCAAGACTACCCTTCCGGGAGAAGCTGCAGAGCAGCAGAACTTTGCCCCTTGTTCATTGTACCTGTTCTTGTTGACCTGCTTTCCCTGTTTCACTTATTCCTATTATCAAATAAACAAGCCCTCGTTTTTGGCAACTCTGAATCCAACTCTCTTGTGTCGTTAGCGTTTGGGGTCGGTGTCAAACCATAACATTACGAACCAACCATGACGACCCCAGCCGACACAGAGGGGGTCAGAACCGCACTTGCATTTCAAGTCGAGTTGACCAGGGATCACGGTCTCCAACTAGAGCGGGCTGCGGCTGCGGTGCAGAACCTCAGGGACCAGGTCCTGCCTATGCAGGGTTCAATGGCCGCTATGGCGGGACAACAGTCCGAGATTCTCGCCCAGCTTAACTCGCTGGGCGACGCCGTTAATACTTTCCATCTCTCACACCCTCCAGGAACATTCCCCGCAGCCCCAGCAGATCTCGCACCTCGGGAACCCCTTCTCTCCGTCCCACGGCTGTTTGACGGTAATCCCGAGGAGTGTGCCACATTCATCATGCAATGTGAGTTGGTTTTCCGTCATCAGCCAAGCCGTTTTTCAGCTCATGGGTCCCGAGTGGCTTATATAACCAACCTACTTTCAGGCCATGCTGCCCAGTGGGTCACATCCTCCTGGGCAATGGAAGCAGATTTTTTGTTCTCCTACCCAGACTTCGTGGCGGAGCTCCGCAGAGTGTTCCACCATCCAGCCCGAGGTCTGGACCCTGGAGCCCGGTTGGGGACCTTCCGGCAAGGGAGCAGCAGGGTGACGGACTATGTCATGGAGTTTCGACTGGCGGCGGTGGAGAGCGGATGGAACGAACCTGCTCTTCGCCTAACCTTCATAAGGGGACTCAGTGACGCAGTCCGGGACCAGCTCGCTACCAGGGAGGTGCCCGACTCCCTCGAGGAGCTGTTTAGCCTTGTCATCCGTATTGACGGACGCCTCCTGGAGAGAAGGCGCGAGAGGGCCCGACTGTCACCTCCTGAAGCACCCCGGACTCCTGGACGCCCCGTCCCCAACACTACTGTGGGTAACAGGCTTCCCCGTCCGGTGCGCAAGGAGGAACCCATGCAGCTGGGACGCTCTCATCTGAGCCAGGCGGAGCGTCAGGCAAGGCTCAGGTCCGGTCTCTGCCTCTACTGCGGAGGTGCGGGACACCGTATCGCCGACTGCCCTACCCGGCCAAAAGATCGGGCTCACCAAGACCCCGGGAGATCCTGGTGAGCCGTTTTTCCCATTCCCAGCGCCGCGCACCACCTGACCATCTGTTGAGCGTCACCCTGGCCTGGGGGGACCAACGTGCCACGGTGGAGGCCCTCATCGACTCTGGGGCAGACGAGAACTTCCTCGACTTCGAGTTTGCCACCCAAGCCAACATACCTCTTGAGGCCCTTGTGAGGCCCTTGGAGATCTTTTCGTTGGACCAACACCGCCTGGCCGACATCTCTCAACGGACCGGCCCAGTCTTGCTGACCATTGCTGGGAACCACGTAGAGAGGATCCAGTTCCTCATTACCCAATCCCCCCTTGTCCCGGTGGTCCTGGGTAGGCCCTGGCTCGCGCTGCACGAGCCCCACATCGCCTGGGCCTCCGGTACCATCAGGGGCTGGAGCTCCTCCTGTCACGCCCGCTGTCTACAGGCGGCGTCTTGTCCCCCGCCCCGGAGACCGGCTGGTGAGTTGCCCCCGGATCCCTCGTCCGTTCCTCCCGAGTACCACGACCTCATGGAGGTATTCAGTAAGACCAGGGCTCAGTCCCTTCCACCTCACCGCCCCTATGACTACGCCATCAACCTCCGCCAAGGGGCTCCCCTTCCCGGCAGCCGCCTCTACAGTCTGACTGCCCCGGAGAAGAAGGCGATGGATCTCTACATCTCTGAGTCATTGGAAGCAGGACTCATTCGGCCTTCCTCCTCCCCGGTGGCGGCCGGGTTCTTCTTTGTTGGAAAGAAGGATGGGGACCTGCGACCCTGCATCGACTATCGTCAGCTCAACGAGATCACCATCAAGAACAAATACCCCCTACCTCTCATGAGCTCCACCTTCGAGCCACTGACCCAGGCCTCGTTCTTCACCAAGCTGGATCTCCGAAGTGCCTATCATCTTGTCCGTATCCGTGAGGGCGATGAATGGAAGACCGCCTTCAAGACCCCCAGGGGCCACTATGAGTACCTTGTGATGCCGTTCGGTCTCACCAACGCCCCGGCGGTATTCCAGGCACTCATGAACGATGTCCTCCGTGACATGCTGGAGGTGTTCGTGGTGGTGTACCTGGACGACATTCTTATCTTTTCCAGGACCCTCGAGGAACACATCCTGCATGTCCGCCGGGTGCTGGAGCGCCTCCTCCACAATCGGCTCTTCGTCAAGGCGGAGAAGTGCCGTTTCCACTCCAACTCCGTCGACTACCTGGGCTTCATCGTGGAGAAGGGCTTGACCCGAGCGGATCCTCGCAAGATCCAGGCTGTGGAGGATTGGCCGGAACCCACCACTCGGAAGGAGCTACAGAGTTTCCTCGGGTTCGCAAACTTCTACCGAAGGTTCATCCGGAACTACAGCCAAGTGGCGGAGCCTCTTACCAAGCTGACCTCCCCCGCTCTGCCGTTCGACTGGTCCCCAGCGGCATGCGCTGCGTTCCGCTCCCTCAAGAGAAGGTTCACTTCCGCTCCTATCCTGCTCCACCCTGACCCCAAGAGACAGTTCATCGTGGAGGTGGACGCCTCGGATTCTGGCCTGGGCGCTGTCCTATCCCAGCGTTCTCCTTCCGACCAGAAGGTACATCCTTGCGCCTTCTACTCGCGTCGCTTCCTCCCCGCCGAGAGGAACTACGACACCAACAATCGGGAGCTACTGGCGGTCGTGGCGGCTCTGGAGGAGTGGCGTCATTGGCTTGAGGGTGCCGAGGAGCCTTTTACCATCTGGACGGACCACAAGAACCTAACGTTCATCCGCGCTTCCAGGCGCCTCAACGGTCGGCAGGCGAGATGGGCCAGTTTCCTCAGTCGGTTCGACTTCTCGCTGACCTTCCGCCCCGGTTCCCGCAACACGAAGGCCGACTCCCTGTCCCGGATGCACTCCAAGGGGGCTCCACCCTCTGAGGACCCATCTCCCATCATCCCGGAGGCCCGAGTGGTTGGAGCCATCACCTTGGGCATCGAGGGTGTGGTGAGGCGTGCCCTACGCTTCCAACGTGCTCCAAGCAACGTCCCTAGGAGCCGTCTCTTCGTCCCTGACTCTGTCCGGTCCCAGGTACTGCTGTGGGGCCATACCAGCCGGTTCGCCTGCCACCCAGGCGTCCATCGCACGTTCTCCTTCCTGGCTCGTCGTTTCTGGTGGCCCACCATGCGAAACGACGTCAAGGAGTTCGTATTGGCCTGCGCGGTCTGTGCCCGCAGCAAGGCCTCTCACCAGGCACCCTCCGGGCTCTTGCAACCACTTCCCGTTCCAAGCCGTCCGTGGTCACATGTGGCGCTCGACTTCGTCACTGGACTACCCTCCTCCCAGGGGAACACCTGCCTTCTGACCGTGGTGGATCGATTCAGCAAGGGGGTCCACCTCGTGGCCCTCTCCAAGCTTCCCTCAGCAGCCGAGACGGCGGACCTCCTGACGCACCACGTGTTCCGTCTTCACGGTTTCCCCCAGGACATCGTCTCTGACCGGGGGCCCCAGTTCACCTCCCAGGTTTGGCGGGCTTTCTGCAAGGGATTGGGGGCAACGGTCAGTCTCTCCTCCGGCTACCATCCCCAGACAAACGGGCAGACGGAGAGGATGAACCAGAGCGTGGAGTCTGCTCTTCGGTGTGTGGCAGCCGAGAGGCCGGCATCCTGGAGTCGTTTCCTTCCCTGGGTTGAATACTCGATCAACTCTATGGTCAGTTCCGCCACCGGCCTCTCCCCCTTTGAGGCCTCCCTAGGCTACCAGCCCCCTCTTTTTCCCGCACTGGAGATGGAAGTGGCAGTTCCCTCCGTGCAGGTCCACCTCGACCGCTGCCGTCGCGTTTGGGAGATCACCAGGACCGCGCTGCTCCGGACATCTGAGCGCGCCTGTCGTGGTGCCGACCGGCGCCGGGTTCCCGCGCCGACTTACCGCCCTGGGCAGAGGGTGTGGCTCTCCGCGAAGGACCTCCCGCTACGGTCCTCGGCCAAGAAGCTCAACCCTCGCTTCGTCGGTCCTTTCGAGGTCCTGAAGGTACTCAGTCCGGCGGCCCTGCGCCTGAAGCTTCCTGCATCCATGCACATCCACCCCGTGTTCCATGTCTCCCGGGTTAAGCCCGTCTCCCTCAGTCCCCTTATGCCTCCGGCTCCTGATCCACCGCCTCCTGTGCTAGTGGATGGTCACCCCCAGTGGCAGGTCCGCCGGTTGATGGGCGTTCGTCGGCGGGGCCGGGGATTCCAATACCTGGTGGACTGGGAGGGTTACGGCCCTGAGGAGCGTAGCTGGGTCTCCCGGCAGCTCATCGTGGATCCCGGCTTGATCACCGACTTCCATCGGGCCCATCCTGACGAGCCGGGTCGGCCTGGTCGCCGGGCGGCTCCCGTTGAGGGGGGGGTACTGTGAGGTTTCTGTCCTTGCCTTCTCACTCGTTCTGTTCCTTTAACCACCCTCGCTTTGTTTTCATTCATTTTTTCTGTCAAGTATTTCAATTCCCTCGTTCACACGTTTCTCCCCGCTGACGTCATCTGAGACGTCGCTGATTGGTTCCCTCACTTCCCCACGCTTTTCAATCACATTCCCCAGCTGTCACTGCCTTTCAATCAATCGATCCCTCATTATTTATACCCCGTTTTTCCCCACCCTAAGTTGTTGGTTCGTCTTGATTTGTCGCTGGATGTTTTTCCCCGTTGCTTCTGTTTCACTGTGCTATTCTCCAGGAAATTCCTAGAAGCCTTCGCTTGGATACCTGCTCCGTGGCGCGCGCTCGCCTCCACTTCGTTCCTGTTCCTTTACGCAGCACGTCTGGGTGAGTTTATCTAGATTGACTGTCTTGACCTATTTCCGATTTTCGTGTGTAACCTTTACACTGAAGTCTACCACCTTTTTGTCAGACAGTCACTCACCCAGCCTTTATCGTTTTTGCCCTATCCTTTATGGAATAATATTTTGGGGATCTTCCACCTCCCACTGTGTATTTACACGAAGATATTATTTCACATTTGGACTGTGTTTGGATTTTTGCTCACTGTGTATTTACACGAAGATATTGTTTCACATTTGGACTGTGTTTGGATTTTTGCTCACTGTGTATTTACACGAAGATATTGTTTCACATTTGGACTGTGTTTGGATTTTTGCTCACTGTGTGTTTACACGAAGATAGTATTTCACATTTGGACGGTGTTTGGATTTTCCTCACTGTGTGTTTACATGAAGATATGCACTTGGGCTGTTTTTGGAATATTGCACATCACTGTGTTGTTTAACACGAAGAATATAACACCCTGTCCTCCAGCTCGTTTCAAGTCTGCTCTGTCACTGACCCGTTCCCTCTCTCCCTCTCTCGGTCTTACACAACATCTGAGAGGTCCGCCGTGAGATTCTGCAGAGCGGTACAGAGGTCTGCTCCTGCTTCCCAAGACTACCCTTCCGGGAGAAGCTGCAGAGCAGCAGAACTTTGCCCCTTGTTCATTGTACCTGTTCTTGTTGACCTGCTTTCCCTGTTTCACTTATTCCTATTATCAAATAAACAAGCCCTCGTTTTTGGCAACTCTGAATCCAACTCTCTTGTGTCGTTAGCGTTTGGGGTCGGTGTCAAACCATAACATAAACTCTATTTATCAAGTCCGAGTCCTCGTCTGCACCTTCCGAGTCTGAATGCAGTCAATGCTTGAGTCCAAGTCCAAGTCAGAGTCATCAGTGCTCAAGTCCAAGTGGAGTCACGAGTCCTGAAAATCAATCCAGGACTCAGACTCGAGTACTACAACACTGCCACCCACCTGCATCCTGCAAGGGAAAGCAAGCAGAATACAGAGTGGGACAGACAGAGTAGGGAGGGCCGATGTAGGTACTGGACACGGTCGGCCTCGAAGACCTATATGAATTGAAAATGGGGGACCCTGATGGAAACAAGACAAACGTCTTTCTCAGGTCTGCATCCCCTTAACAATTGTATGTATTGAGCCGTACTGTATTGTACCCATTCTGCAATCTGTTAAATAAAGTTTTCATTCATTCATTCATTCATTCATTCATTCATTCATTCAGTTCAGGGTCTGTTTTCCAGTTGAGTCCCACAGCAAACGTCCGACATTCAGCAAGCTGCACCGGAGATCGTCGGCTGTATGTGGCTTCATATCAATAATTTCAACTTAATTTCAAGTGACTGAACTAGCTGACGTGAAATTGTGGAACGAATGGAATTAACAGTATATGAGAAATAAACATGGTTTGTCTTTATCACTTGAGTTTGGGGGTAAACTAGCACAAAGAAACTCCTAGATTTTGAGACCATTATGCTTTTGTGCTAGCTTGCTAACGTAAGCTAGCGTGCTAATATGATGAATTGCTTGGCTGGCTCTTTTATTTTGGAGGCAAAACTTCTCCACAGGAAGTCTTCTGCTTAACTCTCCTGGCGCTAACTAGGCGCTGACGCCATCTAGAGCCTGTTGCCAGGCGATCTCCCATTCGGGCAGTTTAGGGCAGAGGGGCAACATTTTAGCATGTGCTTGTCCCTATGCCCTATGTGGTAAATCAACAGTAATATCACTTTGCAAGTCGTCACAGGGAGTATATAAAACCCCCCTGAAAATTTTTCGTGTCTTTTGCCGAAACCCCCAGAGTGAGCAGTCATGGAATTACTCCTCCCCAGGAAAATGAGGTCCTGCATGCAGTTTGAAACTACGGTGTAAGTACTGTTTATAGGCAATTGTTGGCCATATTATAGCATTTGTTCAGTTTACTACAGTCTATAGTGTGTGTGAGATGTTTTTCCTGAGATTTTGGTAGTGTGCTTTGTTTTAGTGTGTCCGACGCCTAGATGATAGCTGTGGGCTATGTTACCCCAGGCAAGATGCTTGTAGGGAGGCAGAGGGCATAGAGGAAGACAAGGCTCTAGGAAGTGAACGGGGTAAGTTTGAATACAAATGTTAACACACATGAAAGTTTTTTATGAATAATATCTAATATGTAAAAAGAAATTCATAACTTTTTATATTGCCAACAAGATTGTCTACATTCCATACACTAAAATGTTTTCCCTACCAAGTAAGGAAAGTGCTTGAAAATTCATTTTTATCTTCAAGTTCAATTTCAACAAGTTCAAGTGCAACTACATGTGAATAATATTAGTAACAATAATAATGATGATGATAATCATACACATATTTTATATAATTGGAAAGCCCTAGTTGTTAGCTTCAAAATGGTACCAAATATGAGGTACTTTGAAATACATGCATGTTGTAGCTTCGCGGTGAAGCCACGTACAGCCAATGCTCTCCGATACAGTGGATTTACACATCCACAGTGAAATAAGCAGCAAAGCAACCAGGAGTAGGAGCACGTTCCTGTGGGATATCAGTGGAGGGCGTTTTTAATTACTCTCCATTGATGTTTGACGAGGGTCAAATGAAGAGTCTAGATTTTAAAATAGCCCCCCGTTGTCTTCCATTGTCTTTCAGTGTTTGATGCAGCTGAGGTAGTTAGTAATTACTATACACCCCCATCTCTCTCGCTCTCTCTCTCTCTCTCTCTCTCTCTCTCTCTCTCTCTCTCTCTCTCTCTCTCTCTCTCTCTCTCTCTCTCTCTCTCTCTCTCTCTCTCTCTCTATCTCTACCTCTCTCTCTAATATTATGTTCTCTACCTCTCTCTCCCACTTTATTATTCTCCCACCAGCCTCTATCAAAATCATATTTATACTATAGATTATTGAAGCTTTAATGATCTGTGATGAATTATCCCATTCAATCTACCCTGAATGATTGGAGTGGACTCTGTAATTTATTGTGTGCTATTTAGCCGTGTTACTAGACTACGGAGGACATACAAAGTGGACAGGCATAAAACAATGCTTTGGAGTTGCTGTGTGAGATGGAAGGGGTGGGGGGTGGGGGGTTGGGACTTGGAGCCATGTCTTAAAAAAGCAACAATAATATAAACCATATAAACTTGGGACTTGGGAATGTACAGGTTTTCCTGGTGACAGCTTGTGTGAAAGGACCATACTGGTGTACGGTGATAAACCCATGTTCAATTTATATCCTGGTCACGCTAACAAATCACCTCTTATCAAATACATAGTGCTGGCCATCGGACCAGGAAGGCACTATGATAAGCAGTGAGTTTGTGAACGTAAACAAGGAAGTACACGAGGAGAGAGAGAGAGAGAGAGAGAGAGAGAGAGAGAGAGAGAGAGAGAGATAGAGGATTTTTTTTAAACAGTAGGCCTACTGTATTATATCTATGTCATGTATGTCATAAATGTCCTGATTAATTGAAAATGGGGGACCCTGATGTGAACAAGGCAAAAGTATTTTTCTGGTCTGCATCCCCTTAACAATTGTTTGTATTGAGCCGTACTGTATTGTGCCCACTCTGCAATGTTAATAAAGTTTTCAATCAATCAAGAGAGAGAGAGAGAGAGAGAGAGAGAGAGAGAGAGAGAGAGAGAGAGAGAGAGAGAGAGAGAGAGAGAGAGAGATAAAGAGAGAGAGAGAGAGAGAGAGAGACATGTTTTCCAGGGAGCTACCACTTTGTTCAAACGACCAGGTGATAATTTTGGGTAGGCTTCTTTTATATCATTCTATTGTTTATTACCATGATGTGAAAAAGTAGACAAACTCATTTAAATCAAGAAGAAGAAAAAAGGCACCTATGCTTTGGTTAGCGGTAATAATCTCAGGTCCGCTCCCCTATCCCTGCTTTGGGGATAGCTACCATGTTTAGTATATAGATACTGTGAGACTTGGGCTATTTATGCTCACACCAGCTATTCTATTCTAGCTCACCATATAACTCCTATAGACCTATCAGCCACCTGTTGTAGCAGGAGACAATGAGTCTCTGTCAAAATGAACACTTCTAAAAGCTCAGCAGAAATTCTAGACCATCTTTAAGTCCTATTTTCAAAAAAACATACCTTTAACCATGTCCTTGTTTGGGGCGGCTAAGTGGC
>NC_140180.1:96257709-96281734 GCF_963971535.1 Notolepis coatsorum
TTATTAACAACATGGCTTCAGATATATCAATGTGTCATTGACCTGTCCAACCACCTTGTGTGTTACAGGCCACAATGAGCCCTGGTTAATTACTTGTCATTGATCAAGCAACCAATCATTAGTTATTTCACTGTAAAAAATATGTACTTTCTTTTTTTTTAATATAGAAATGTATAATAATAAAAATAATAATAATAATAATAATAATAATAATAATAATAATAATAATAATAATAATAATAATAATAATAATAATAATAATAATAATAATAATAATAATAATAATAATAATAATAATAATAATAATAATAATAATAATAATAATAATAATAATAATAATAATAATAATAATAATAATAATAATAATAATAATAATAATAATAATAATAATAATAATAATAATAATAGTAATAATAATAATAATAATAGTAATAATAATAATAATAATAATAATAATAATAATAATAATAATAATAATAATAATAATAATAATAATAATAATAATAATAATAATAATAATAATAATAATAATAATAATAATAATAATAATAATAATAATAATAATACAATATCCTTAACAAGTGAGGTTAGGATGTGTAAAACACCTGGATTCACAAACATATATATTATATATATAATATATTTGGCTTCAGCTCAAGGGAGATATTAGACTTACTAGCTTTTAGCTCAAGGGACATATTAGATGTAGTAGGCTTTAGCTCAAGGGACATATTAGATGTACTAGGCTTTAGCTCATGGGCGGAGTTTATGGTGGCCGGGGGTGAAGTTGCTTTAAAAAAAAAAAAAAAAAAAAATCAAGATTATTTTTATTTTAATAAAATTATAATAATTGTGAGAAACAAATCTGAATTCTATTATGTTTTGTTTTACAATACATTCATTTTATAGTAGTAATCATGTCACATTATAAGGCGAACCTTCTGTAGTGTGGCAGTGAAAGGGTTAACGCGCGGCCAAGCACCACCATTCGCAGCAGCAGCACCAGCAGAATGCCCCGCACGATAGTACATTTTTTTTTTTTTTTTTTTTGGTCTTTTTCCCCCTCCATTTTTCCTCCGATTTTCTCCCATCCCAATGTTAGTCGTATGCCAATTCCCAGTCCCTTCCTGGTCGCTGCGCTTTACCCCCCACAGTCAGATCATTTGGGAGAGTGGAGGCTACCACGTGCCGACACACGTCCAGCCAATCACCGCTTCTTTTCACCTGGCAGCGCGGATTCTCATTGAGAGGGCGTAGCGTGTGGGAGGACCACACTATCCCCCTCACGTCCAATCCGCGCTTAGCAGGCGCCCCGACCGAACTGTAGGAGTCGCTGTTTACAACGACCCGGACCCACCCCGCCAGCTTCTCCCACATTTACATTTACATTTACATTTAGTCATTTAGCTGACGCTTTTATCCAAAGCGACTTACAAGTTCTGTACGACAAGCCATCAGGAAGGGCACAACTCTATCAGCTGAGCAACAATGTTCATCAAAGTGTTGAGTGCTACAGTGTAGGTTAGCTACAGTGTAGGTTAGTTTATTAGGACAAGTGCATGACAGTACGGTTAGTTAGGGTTAGATTTTTTTTTTTTTTTTTTTTTTTTTTTTTTTAATTCAGATAATGGTTGAAGAAGTGCGTCTTTAGTCGACGGCGAAAGATTGGACGTGATTCGGCTGTCCTAACTGGGGTGGGTAGTTCATTCCACCATTGTGGGGCAAGGACTGAGAATAGGCGACTTCTCTTTGATGACCCTCCCGGAGCTTGGATAGGAGTAGGTCTGAGGCGGCCAGAAGATGCAGAGCGTAGGGGTCTTGAGGGTGTGTAGTTAGAGACCATTGACCGGAGGTAGGCGGGAGCGGTTCCCTTTGCCGCACGGTATGCTAGGTCGAGGGCCTTGAAGCGGATTCGTGCAGCAATGGGGAGCCAGTGCAGGTCCCTAAGAAGTGGGGTGACATGGGCCGACTTCGGTAGGTTTGAGATCAGGCGGGCCGCTGCGTTCTGAATGAGTTGAAGAGGCTTAGTGGCAGTGGCCGGGAGGCCAGCGAGCAGTGCATTGCAGTAGTCGAGGCGGGAGATGACTGTTGATTGGACGAGGAGTTGGGTGGCTTCTTTTGTCAGGAAGGGGCGTATCCTTCTGACGTTGCTCAGGAGGAATCGGCAGGTTCTGGTCGTCGCTGCGATGTGAGCAGAGAAGTTCAACTGGTCGTCGAGGACAACACCAAGGTTCTTGGCGGTCGGGGACGCAGTCACAGCTGCATTCTCGACTGTGATTGAAAGGTCGGTTAGGGGGGAGGATTTGGCCGGCAGGTGGAGCAATTCTGTTTAGCTTAGGTTCAGTTTGAGGTGGTTGGACGTCATCCAGGCTGAGATGTCGGACAGACAGGCCGAGATCCGCACAGAGACGTGGATATCTGAGGGAGGGAAGGAGAGGAAGAGTTGAGTATCGTCGGCATAACAATGGTAGGAGAAGCCATGAGACGTGATAATGTTACCCAGTGATTTAGTGTAGAGGGAGAAGAGAAGGGGTCCTAAAACCGAGCCCTGGGGGACACCCGTCCGCAGGGGGCGGGTGGCCGACAGGGTCCCTCTCCATGACACTTGGTAGGAGCGGTCATTGAGGTATGATGACAGCCATGTCAGCGCAGAGCCAGCCACTCCCATTCCTGCGAGGGCCGCAAGGAGGATCTGGTGGTTGACTGTGTCGAAGGCTGCAGATAGATCTAGGAGAATCAGGACAGAGGAGAGGCCTTTCGCTTTTGCTAAGTGAAGTGCCTCTGTGACCGCAATGAGGGCTGTCTCTGTGGAGTGACCAGTCCTGAAGCCTGACTGATTAGGGTCTAGGAGGTCATTCTGTAAGAGATAAGTAGTAAGTTGGTTGGATACAGCACGTTCAAGTGTTTTAGAAAGGAAGGAGAGAAGAGAGACAGGACGGTAGTTGCCTATGACAGTAGGGTTCAGGGTTGGTTTTTTTATGAGCGGCGTGACTCTGGCTTGTTTTAGGGAGGTGGGGACCACCCCCGAGTTGAGTGAGGAGTTGATGGTTGCAGTTAGGAATGGGAGGATGTCTGGTGCTATGGTCTGGAGGAGTGGGGAGGGTAGCTGGTCCAGCTGGCAAGTAGTCGGACGGTTTGACGTTACCAGTGTCAGGGTCTCTGCTTCTGTAATGGGAGAGAAAGATGACAGAGTGAAGGATGAGGTTCTCGATTCAGCATTTGGAATGGGTGGGGGTTGGGAGAAGGAGCTGCGGATGTTCTCCACTTTTTCCTCAAAGAAGATCGCAAAGTCTTCGGCAGAGAAAGATGAGGGAGGGGGGGGTGGGGGGGGAGTGAGGAGGGAGGACATGGTAGCATGCAGTTTGCGAAGATTCTTGGCAGAGGCCTCGATCCTATGGTGGAAGAAAGAAGCTTTGGCATTAGTGATGGTTTTGGAGAATGTTAACAAGAGGTTGTGATATGTGTCGATGTCAGCAGTGAGGTGATACTGCCAATTGTATCAGTGCAGACGGCCAGCCAAGCTGGTGACAACCCCGGAGCTGTGAGCTGGATTCGAACAGGCAAACCAAGCTCACAGCTCCGGGGCTGGTGACGAACGCAATCTCCGCTCGACCACCTAACCGCCCTACGATAGTACATTGTAATGCTTGTACAAAGCCACTTATTCTGAGATGATAATTAATGTATCTGGATAACCAATGCACGGATTTTGTCGAGGCAGGTAGCGTTATTTCGGGAAAATTGATATCTATAGTCTGGTATATTTTTCGTCCACGAAAAATGGAGGCTGTAATAATTATTATTGCTCGAGAGTCTCTATGAATAATAATAATTAGAGCCTCCATTTTTCAAGTCAGTTAAAAATGATCCCCCGTAGTGCTGTGTTTGTGAGTGTGTGTGTGTGCTGCTGTACTACCTAAATAAAAAAAAAAATTAGGGGTTAGGGCATTGTAAAAACGCTTAAATAATAAAATAAAGGTCAAAAAAATCGCGCGCACCCGCTGCGCGTGCACGCGGGTATCATTTGCCATGCAGTCGCACCCCCTGGCGTCAAGTTCAAACTCCGCCTATGCTTTAGCTCAAGGGACATATTAGGCTTACTGAGCTTCAGGTCAAGGCTACTCTGCTTCAAGTAGAGTCTGAAAATAAAATGTGCTTGCAACAAGTACAATAACAACACTAAATAAATACATAATTTAGCTTGTTTCAATTGGTTTCTCGTGTGACTATGTCTTGAAATGAGGCACATTGTGAGATAACGTTTGTTTCAAGAGCACAAGAGAACCCTTGAAACCAAGTCATAATTGGCAGCGTGGGTGAAGCCCCCTCGCCTCCAGTGTTTACTCATTTGTTTAAAGCCCTTATGTGGAGCATTTTGACATCCATAATATCATTGTCAAATTCAATGTCCTTTACCTTGGCAGGATTACTGTGAAAACATGCTGACGCAGGATCTCCTCCGGGGAAGTGAATTGTGCACTCATGGCTTCAACAGAGAGAACTGGGGGTGTCCTGGCTTCAAACAGAGATAACTGGGGTGTCCTGGCTTCAACACAGAGAGAACTGAGGGTGTCCTGGCTTCAACACAGAGAGAACTGAGGGTGTCCTGGCTTCAACACAGAGAGAACTGAGGGTGTCATGGCTTCAACACAGAGAGAACTGGGGGTGTCCTGGCTTCAACACAGAGAGAACAGGGGGTGTCCTGGCTTCAACACAGAGAGAACAGGGGGTGTCATGGCTTCAACACAGAGAGAACTGGGGGTGTCCTGGCTTCAACACAGAGATAACTGGGGGTGTCCTGGCTTCAACACAGAGAGAACAGGGGGTGTCATGGCTTCAACACAGAGAGAACTGGGGGTGTCCTGGCTTCAACACAGAGATAACTGGGGGTGTCATGGCTTCAACACAGATAACTGGGGGTGTCCTGGCTTCAACACAGAGAACTGGGGGTGTCATGGCTTCAACACAGAGAACTGGGGGTGTCATGGCTTCAACACAGAGAGAACTGGGGGTGTCATGGCTTCAACACTGAGAGAACTGGGGGTGTCATGGCTTCAACACAGAGAGAACTGGGGGTGTCCTGGCTTCAACACAGAGAGAACTGGGGGTGTCCTGGCTTCAACACAGAGAGAACTGGGGGTGTCCTGGCTTCAACACAGAGAACTGGGGGGGTCCTGGCTTCAACACAGAGAACTGGGGGGGTCCTGGCTTCAACACAGAGAACTGGGGGGGTCCTGGCTTCAACAGAGAGAACTGGGGGTGTCCTGGCTTCAACACAGAGAACTGGGGGTGTCCTGGCTTCAACACAGAGAGAACTGGGGGTGTCCTGGCTTCAACACAGAGAGAACTGGGGGTGTCCTGGCTTCAACACAGAGAACTGGGGGTGTCCTGGCTTCAACAGAGAGAACTGGGGGGGTCCTGGCTTCAACACAGAGAGAACTGGGGGTGTCATGGCTTCAACACAGAGAGAACTGGGGTGTCCTGGCTTCAACACAGAGAGAACTGGGGGCAGTGATGTACCTGAACGCGTTCAATGAACGATCGTTCATGAACGCGTTCATATTTTGGGCGAACTTGAACTGAACGTACTGTATATCCGCTAAATGAACGTAATTGAGAACGCGTTCATTCTCAACCCTGTGTAACGGAGTTCAAAAGTCCGTTCATTCTCAGCACTCTATTATAACGGCGTTCAAATATGTGCCATATTTCATAATGCATTTCAGCCGAAAACTCAGTTAAAACACTGTAAACAGGCTTAAAGATTATGCGTAAAACCACCCAATCTGGCAACCAGCCTGTCACCCCCTGCTACGTCATCAGACTCCTCCTCACAACAAGCAGTGGAACAGGAATCTGCGCGCAGAAGCCGAGAGCTGCAGCAGCAGCAGCAGCACTCTCTCAGTCAGAGTCAGACTCTACCTCTAGACGTCGGCGTATGCATTTAAAAGAGTTTACAATTCAAACGATTTGATAAACTTCTACTTTCAGCCCGGAAATGCATTCTGATAAACTGAATTAAGGATAAGCCTCCATTTTTACAAATGTGGTATAGAGAGATCTTCGGTGTGCTTCTACCCCATGAAAGACACTGTGCAATGCATAGAGTCAACGACGCTTCCTTTCAGGAGGTGTGGGCCCCACTATTAGACTATTATCCTGCTGAAATGTATCGGATCCTTCTAAAGGCCCAGTGCCCCATTGTATGGACAGACCTAGGATAGGAAAAAATAAATATATGTATGTCTACATGTGAATGCGCTCGAGGCAAGTGCAATACTGTACAGTGCCTGTCTTGGTCTGCTTTCCTTTGTGCTTGTTTTTCTTTTTGTTTTGTTTTTGCTTGCTTATGGTGTGGATGATGGCATAGAGATGAACTGGAGGACCCCCCCCCCCCTTGTCCCAATGTGTGTTTTTGTAATGTAAGTAATTTTACGTGAAAAATCTATAATAAAAAATAAATAAAAAAATAACTAAAAAGAACTAAATTAGTTCATTTTTGAAACCATGAACTTTAGTTCAACATTTTGAATTATGAACTATGAACTGAACTAGTTCATTTAAAAAAATTTGAACTGTGAACTGAACTAGTTCATGTAGAAAGTGAACTTTCCCAACACTGACTGGGGGTGTCCTGGCTTCAACAGAGAGAGAACTGAGGGTGTCCTGGCTTCAACACAGAGAACTGGGGGGGTCCTGGCTTCAACACAGAGAACTGAGGGTGTCCTGGCTTCAACACAGAGAACTGGGGGTGTCATGGCTTCAACACAGAGAGAACTGAGGGTGTCCTGGCTTCAACACAGAGAGAACTGAGGGTGTCCTGGCTTCAACACAGAGAGAACTGAGGGTGTCCTGGCTTCAACACAGAGAGAACTGGGGGGGGTCCTGGCTTCAACACAGAGAACTGGGGGTGTCCTGGCTTCAACACAGAGAGAACTGGGGGGGTCCTGGCTTCAACACAGAGAACTGGGGGGTCCTGGCTTCAACACAGAGAGAACTGGGGGTGTCCTGGCTTCAACACAGAGAACTGGGGGGTCCTGGCTTCAACAGAGAGAACTGGGGGGGTCCTGGCTTCAACACAGAGAACTGGGGGGGTCCTGGCTTCAACAGAGAGAACTGGGGGTGTCCTGGCTTCAACACAGAGAACTGGGGGTGTCCTGGCTTCAACACAGAGAACTGGGGGTGTCCTGTCTTCAACACAGAGAACTGGGGGTGTCCTGGCTTCAACACAGAGAGAACTGGGGGTGTCCTGGCTTCAACAGAGAGAGAACTGATGGTGTCCTGGCTTCAACACAGAGAACTGGGGGGGTCCTGGCTTCAACACAGAGATAACTGGGGGTGTCCTGGCTTCAACACAGAGAACTGGGGGTGTCATGGCTTCAACACGGAGAGAACTGGGGGTGTCCTGGCTTCAACACAGAGAGAACTGGGGGGGTCCTGGCTTCAACACAGAGAGAACTGGGGGTGTCATGGCTTCAACACAGAGAACTGGGGGTGTCCTGGCTTCAACACAGAGAACTGGGGGTGTCCTGGCTTCAACAGAGAGAGAACGGCGGGTGTCCTGGCTTCAACAGAGAGAGAACTGAGGGTGTCATGGCTTCAACACAGAGAACTGGGGGTGTCCTGGCTTCAACACAGAGAGAACTGGGGGTGTCCTGGCTTCAACACAGAGAACTGGGGGGGTCCTGGCTTCAACACAGAGAACTGGGGGGGTCCTGGCTTCAACACAGAGAGAACTGAGGGTGTCATGGCTTCAACACAGAGAGAACTGAGGGTGTCATGGCTTCAACACAGAGAACTGGGGGTGTCCTGGCTTCAACACAGAGAGAACTGGGGGTGTCCTGGCTTCAACACAGAGAACTGGGGGGGTCCTGGCTTCAACACAGATAACTGGGGGGGTCCTGGCTTCAACACAGAGATAACTGGGGGGGTCCTGGCTTCAACACAGAGAGAACTGGGGGTGTCATGGCTTCAACACAGAGAACTGGGGGTGTCCTGGCTTCAACACAGAGAACTGGGGGTGTCCTGGCTTCAACACAGAGAGAACTGGGGGGGTCCTGGCTTCAATACAGAGAACTGGGGGGGTCCTGGCTTCAACACAGAGAGAACTGGGGGTGTCCTGGCTTCAACACAGAGAGAACTGGGGGTGTCCTGGCTTCAACACAGAGAACTGGGGGGTCCTGGCTTCAACAGAGAGAACTGGGGGGGTCCTGGCTTCAACACAGAGAGAACTGTGGGTGTCCTGGCTTCAACACAGAGAACTGGGGGGTCCTGGCTTCAACAGAGAGAACTGGGGGGGTCCTGGCTTCAACACAGAGAACTGGGGGTGTCATGGCTTCAACACAGAGAGAACTGGGGGTGTCATGGCTTCAACACAGAGAACTGGGGGTGTCCTGTCTTCAACACAGAGAGAACTGGGGGTGTCATGGCTTCAACACAGAGAGAACTGGGGGTGTCCTGGCTTCAACAGAGAGAGAACTGAGGGTGTCATGGCTTCAACACAGAGAACTGGGGGGGTCCTGGCTTCAACACAGAGAACTGGGGGTGTCCTGGCTTCAACACAGAGAACTGGGGGTGTCCTGGCTTCAACACAGATAACTGGGGGGTCCTGGCTTCAACACAGAGAACTGGGGGTGTCCTGGCTTCAACACAGAGATAACTGGGGGGGTCCTGGCTTCAACACAGAGATAACTGGGGGTGTCCTGGCTTCAACACAGAGAACTGGGGGTGTCCTGGCTTCAACACAGAGAGAACTGGGGGTGTCCTGGCTTCAACACAGAGAACTGGGGGGGTCCTGGCTTCAACACAGAGAGAACTGGGGGTGTCCTGGCTTCAACACAGAGAGAACTGGGGGGGTCCTGGCTTCAACACAGAGATAACTGGGGGGGTCCTGGCTTCAACACAGAGAACTGGGGGTGTCCTGGCTTCAACAGAGAGAACTGGGGGTGTCCTGGCTTCAACACAGAGAACTGGGGGTGTCCTGGCTTCAACACAGAGAACTGGGGGTGTCCTGGCTTCAACACAGAGAGAACTGGGGGGGTCCTGGCTTCAACACAGAGAACTGGGGGTGTCCTGGCTTCAACAGAGAGAACTGGGGGTGTCCTGGCTTCAACACAGAGAACTGGGGGTGTCCTGGCTTCAACACAGAGAGAACTGGGGGTGTCCTGGCTTCAACAGAGAGAGAACTGAGGGTGTCCTGGCTTCAACACAGAGAACTGGGGGGGTCCTGGCTTCAACACAGAGATAACTGGGGGTGTCCTGGCTTCAACACAGAGAACTGGGGGTGTCATGGCTTCAACACAGAGAACTGGGGGTGTCATGGCTTCAACACAGAGAGAACTGGGGGTGTCCTGGCTTCAACACAGAGAGAACTGGGGGGGTCCTGGCTTCAACACAGAGAGAACTGGGGGTGTCATGGCTTCAACAGAGAGAGAACTGAGGGTGTCCTGGCTTCAACACAGAGAACTGGGGGTGTCCTGGCTTCAACACAGAGAACTGGGGGTGTCATGGCTTCAACACAGAGAGAACTGGGGGTGTCCTGGCTTAGGTTAGGTTAGGTTTACTTTATTTGTTCAAGGGGGACAGTGTACATTAATAAAACATTTTACAATGTAAATGCACCCAATTTTAGCCAAAAGGCTCATTTCCATTGGTAGTCCCCCTGCCAGAAGGTACAGGCTAAAATCCTGTGTAAAAAAAGGGTTAGCAATAAAAACAGAATAAAATCAAGATAAATACATTAGAATAAAAACACAACAAAAGCACATAGACATAGTAGGGATACAGGTCACAATACAGTCATGGACACAAGGACAGAGCACACCATGACATATTAAGAGACCCAGACATAGACAGACGCACCATATCCATATCCACACACACATATACACATACAGACACCTCAGTGTTGACAGTTCTGGTTATCAATGAGCCATTCTCTAACCCTGCACTTAAATGAATGGTATGATGTGGACACTCTAATTGTTTGAGGAATTGAGTTCCATTGGTGGGATGCTCTGTATGAAAAGACAGCCTGGCCAAATACACTTTTTTTGAAAGGGATTGTACAGTCCCCCCTTGCTGCACCTCTAGTGTCCCTGGTTGAGGCAGACTTGAGGTTGATGAAACTGGACAAAGGAGGAGGAGCCAATCCACACTTTATTTTAAAAACTAGACAGACGTTTTGATATAGGGTCAGGTTTTCCCAACTGAGTAGATTATATTTTTTTAGAATGTGACAATGATGGTACATGAATGGTTTCTTGTCTAGAACTTTTATTGCTTGTTTGTAAAGTGATTGAAGTGGTTTCAGAATGGTGGAATGTGAATTGGACCAGGTTATCAAACAGTATGTGATGTGGGAAAGAACCATTGAATGAAAATATAGCTTTGCTGCCTCTGTTGAAAGGAAGTTTCTTATGTACCTGAAGTTTGATAGGCTGAACTTTACCTTATTGCAGACTTTTTTTATGTGATTTTTGAAGCTAAGGTTTGGGTCTATGTGTAATTCTAAATACTTATATTCTGATACTACCTGTAATTTCTGACCGGAGATGAAGATATCCTGCTCTGCAACTTGTCTGTGGCCCTTGGAGAAGAACATACAGACAGTCTTAGAGACATTCAATTGTAAACAGGTGTTCTTAAGCCAGGATGTGACATTCACCATGACATTAGACAATTTTGTTGCAACCTCTTCTGTGGTTTTACTGCTTCAAACAGAGATAACTGGGGTGTCCTGGCTTCAACACAGAGAACTGGGGGTGTCCTGGCTTCAACACAGAGAGAACTGGGGGTGTCCTGGCTTCAACACAGAGAACTGGGGTGTCCTGGCTTCAACACAGAGATAACTGGGGTGTCCTTGTGCAACACTGCACAAGCACATGCACATACATGCACTGTGAGTATGTGTCTCTGTGTGTGTGTGTGTGCTTATGTGTGTGTGCGTGTATTTGTGTGTGAATGAGAGAGAGTAATATACTGGAACTATCACGTTTTTCAGGGGGTTTCCACTGCTGTTAAACTCAGTAAGGGGTCACTCCTGACCCGAGGACAACACATTAAGCATTAAGATGGATTTATTTTTTTGCACTGTAAGATATATTGCATCATCAGCGCTGGTATTATTTGACCTCCAGTATAATAATGCATGCAGTGATTTATGATAGCACTGATAATGCACAAGTGATTAAAGACGGTGTTTGTTTTTTAATCAGGAAAACGCTTTGTCTACCTCTCCACAGGCGGTCTCACACACCCACCCACCCACACACACACAGACACACACACAGACACACACACACACACACACACACACACACACACACACACACACACACACACACACACACACACACACAGACACACACACAGACACACACACAGACACACACACAGACACACACACACACACACACACCCACCCACCCACACACAGACACACACACAGACACACACACACACACACACACACAGACACACACACAGACACACACACAGACACACACACAGACACACACACACACACACACACACACACACACACACGCACGCACGCACGCACACATGCATGCACGCACGCACGCACGGACGCACGCACACACGCACGCACACACACACACACACACACACACAAACACACACACATACACACACACATACACACACACACACACACACAGAAAGTAAGCATGTCATCGCTCAATGCACACTTAGGTGTAATACAAGACACTATTACACACACACACACACACAGAAACACACAAAGACGAGTGCACACACACACACACACACACACACACACACACACACACACACACACACACACACACACACACACACACACACACACACACACACACACACACACACACACACACACACAGAGACACACACACACACACACAGACACACACACACAAAGCAAGCATGTCATCTCTCAATGCACACTTAGGTGTAATACAAGACACTATTACACACACACACACACAGACACACACACACAAAGCAAGCATGTCATCTCTCAATGCACACGCACACACATGAACACAATAACAAGGCATCATCCCTCGCCGTGCACTCAGGTGTTTACAAGACAATATTACAGACACACACTATATCTTTGTGCAGTCAAGCGTTGACAAGGCAATAGATACCGTACATAATACAAAACAATTCACGCACACAAACACAAGCATTTTGTCTCTCCCGAGGCGGTCAGGTCGTCATAAAACAACACGCTGTACATGCCCGCACACGCCCGCACACGTACGCAAGGTGCTGTAAGGTAAATGGTCTTCCAGGGGAGCGGTGATTACTTTATTAAGGCTATGCGTTGTTTACAAGCCTTGCTACAGTAATGGAATGTCTCCCTTCACCCGCTGTATAACATCATACACTCCCAGTGATTTATCACACGGTACAACATAAACACAGCGTGCGTTCAAAGGTGGTCCATGGCAAAAAGATCACCAGATCAACGTGTTGTTCTATGCCTTCTCTTGACTTTGTCTATTTTGCTGCTGTCTATTTTATGCAAATGCTATGCTTATTTTATTATGCCTAATTTTACGGCTGCACTTTACGCAATGCTCTTGATCTGCCCATTTGTCCTCATTTTATGCCTGTCTTTTTTTTTTTACTGCTGTGAAGCACTTTGAGCTGCAATTCTTGTATGAAAGGTGCTATACAAATAAAGTGTATTATTTTTAGGGATGTCCGATATTATCGGCCTACCGATATTATCGGCCGATATCGGCATTAAAATGTGCTATCGGAAAATATCGGTATCGGTTTTCAAATATCTTTTATTTTTTTTTACATTTCTATAACCTTTATTTACCCAGGCAAGCAAGTAAGAACAAATTCTGATTTTATTTATTGTCAAAAGTATGCATAATGTTGTGTTAATTCCACAACAAGAGATATGTAATGTTAATTACCTGAAATTATAAAAAAAATTGGGGGGGGGGGGAATCCTGCATATATCGGTATCGGTTGATATCGGTTGATATCGGTATCGGAAATTAAGAGTTGGACAATATCGGTATATCGGTATCGGTAAAAAAGCCAATATCGAGCATCCCTAATTATTATTATTATGATTATTATTATAACTGTAACATTTAAGCGGCTGGGTGGCGCAGCGGACATTGCACTCCTCGCCAACACAAGAGACACCGGGTTCGAATCCGGCTGTCGGCGTTGCCTCTGGCTTGGGCCGGCCATCATACTGGCTCAATTGGCAGAGTTAGCGGGTGGGAAGTCGAAGGGTGGTAGTCTGGTCGTTGCGAACAGCGACTCCTACAGGTCGGTTGGGGCGCCTGCACAGCAAAGTCAGGAAAAATGGCGGGGGCAGTGTGAGCCTCCCACACGTTACTCCTCGCCAAAATGAGAGTCCGCGCTGGCAGGTGAAAATATGTGACAGGCTGCCTCCTCGTGTATCGGAGGGGACATGTGATGCAAGGCTTTTATCCTCCCTACAACCGGCCAGTGGGGGGCATATGCGAGCAACAATCAGGACAGGGGAGGGAGAATTGGCACGAGAGGTAAATTGGGATGGGGAGAAAAATCACAGAAAAAAGGAGGAGAAAAAAAAGTAGATAAAAAATAAAAACATAACTGGAACATTTACAGAATCATAATCCCATTCCATGTATGTACCCTTTACATTCTGAATCAGATATCAGATTATGGTAATCACATTGTATGTACTGTTTAAATTCTGAATCATGTATCATATTATGGTAATCCCATTACATACTGTATAATCTTTAGTATCTCAATCAAATATGAGATGATGGTAATCCTATTCCAATCCCATTGCACATACTACACTTGTACTGTGTAAGCCTATACTATATCCATTGAGCTGAAGCCTAGTAAGTGTAATATCTATCTTTCTTCCTGTTTGATACCCACACAGTTTAGAACCTGACTTCTTTCTTCCTGTTTGATACCCACACAGTTTAGAACCTGACTGTCTTTCTTCCTGTTTGATACCCACACAGTTTATAACCTGACAGTCTTTCTTCCTGTTTGATACCCACACAGTTTAGAACCTGACTGTCTTTCTTCCTGTTTGATACCCACACAGTTTAGAACCTGACTGTCTTTCTTCCTGTTTGATACCCACACAGTTTAGAACCTGACTGTCTTTCTTCCTGCCCACACAGTTTAGAACCTGACTGTCTTTCTTCCTGTTTGATACCCACACAGTTTAGAACCTGACTGTCTTTCTTCCTGTTTGATACGCACTATACAACCTGACAGTCATCCATCCTGTTTGCTACCCATAATGATAAATAACAATAAAATAACGCTCATTTATAATACAATAATCACCATGTGGATGCAGTCAGTGTAACGTTGCAGGATGCATTAAAAGGCTATGGTGAAGAGATACGTTTTTAGATTACTTTTGAAAATATGTTGTGAACTAGCCTCCCTAATGTCCATAGGTAAGTGTTCCATAGGTAAGTGTTCCATAGCTTTAGTGTGTAATTAGCAAAGGCTGCATCCCTGGTTTTCTTTTGGCTGTTGCAGGGAACCTTCAATAAACCAGTAGTAGATGATCATAATGATCTTGGGGACACATAGGTGACAAGACGGTCCTGTTCCATTTAGGAGGACCTTAAAATCAAGTCTAAATGTTACCAGAAGCCAGCGCAGAGTAGCTAACACTGGACTACTGTGCTCTCTCCTCTTGGTTTCTATAATAGTCTAACTACAGAGTTCTGAGTGAGATAGAGTCTCCCTGTGTTTTTTTCTTTCTTTTGGGAGGCCAGTAAAGAGTGCATTACAATAATCAAGTCTGCTTGAAATAAAGGCATGGATCAGATGTTCAGAGTCCTTTTGATTTATAAATTATTGTACTTTAGCTATGTTTCTAAGGCAGTCATGCTTCTTTATATACAGTAATAATAAAATTACTGAGACCTTATCCACTCACACACACACACACACACACACACACACACACACACACACACACACACACACACACACACACACACACACACACACACACACACACACACACACACACACACATGTGCATACACATATTTAATCTCTTTGTGCTACACATGTGACACTAGGGCTGACCCCTATTAGTCGAATAGTCGACTAATCAATCGAAAGGAGCCGTAGTCGACTGCCAACCTCTTAGTCGAATACAAAAAAAAAATATATATATTAATGTTATAATTTGTATAATTAAAAAGAAATTATCATTCTTTCCAAAAGAAAAGAGGGCCTAGAAGCGTGGCTAACACTAATGGCACGCATACCAGAGGCTAACTGCCTACGAAAACAGGCACAGAGGCACTGAAAGAGGATTTCACCCATCTAATGAACATACAGTACTAGACTAGAAAAATATCAAGATGTATCCATCAGTGGACCAATTGCATGCTTTTGCAGAGGACAAGAAGCCTTCCATCAGACATTAAGCACCCCCACAGCCCAAATAGAATGATATTTTTATAAAAAAAAATTATTTAAAAAATACTATACTTTTTTATCATAGTCGACTATCCAAATCCTTAGTCGGGGACAGCCCTAGTATACACATACTGTACACACATGCACCCTTGCTCTCTCTGTTATTCTGTGAGAGTACGTACCACCTTTTTCTAAATTATATGTAGCATTTAGCTGCCATGGTTACCTTTGTAATTGAGTGTCTGTCGTTACATTTAGTCATGCATTTATCCAAAGTGACCACTATGTGTCGACTTGTAACTGCTTTTTATTCTTTATTCTTATTTGCTGTGCCTATATGTATGAATTTGCTGATAGACTGTGTCTTTGTTTTGTAAGCTGGTCGTCGCTGTACATGAGGGTAATCGCAGTGTCCTAGAAATAAAGGTTTGAAATGAAGGGATACTACAGTTGACAAGTGAAAGTGATTTTGTATGAGGAACTCAGAGGCAGTCAAAGTGATTGATACATCAGCAGACCAAAGTGACTGATTTGCTGACCAGCTGCTGCTGGAGGTGCCCAGGACCAGGCTGAAAACCAGGGGAGACAGAGCCTTCTCTGCTGCAGCCCCTCTGCTCTGGAACAGCCTCCCCCACATTAGATCTGCCCAGAGCCTAGAGGCCTTTGGACCGCTCCATGGCACCTCTTCTCCCTGGCCTTTGACCAGAGTTAGCCTGCCACCTGTACATTACGTTTGCCGTTACTCTGGACTTTTTATCAATTTTTCGTGTCTCTTTTTATATTGCACCCTGCTCTTGTTTCTTAGTGTACTATACCTTTATACTGTAATTGTAGTGTATTTTATTTGTTTCTGTATTGTACGTGTTTTTATTGTGTCCTACCTGTAAAGCACTTTGGTTGGCTTTTAGTCATTGTAAACATGCTATATAAATAAAGCTGACTTGTCTTGACTTGAATACATGGTCAGGGTGATGTCTGAAGAAGTCAAAGTGATTGATACATGGCCAGGGTGATATCTGAAGCAGTCAAAGTGATTGATACGTGGTTGATAGGTGATTGATAAGTGGTTGGACAGGGTTACATCTGAAGGTTTCCTTGGTTTCTGATTGCTGGTAAAATATTTTATGTTTGTGTTATTTTACTATGAACCAAGATAGATAAAAGATGGCAAAATTGCAAAATTGGAAGTTGTTAATTTGCCTACTACAGCAGCTTGCTGCCTTCAACTTTACAAAAGAAAGGCCTTGTTAAAATATACACGATGGAACACACACAGTGGGGCGTTAATAATAGATATATTACTAATAGATGTGAAGAGAGGATGACTGAAGATTGCACACACAAATGTGGACAATCCAAAATAAATATTTAATCAGAGAGTGAGAGAGGAGGAAGTAAGACAGTGGTGTATTAAACAAGACTAGTATTCTAGATCATTGCGCTGTTCTCTCTTTAGCTTTGAGAGAGACAGACACATCTTGGACAAATGCATACTTTTAAATAATTAAAATCATTATTAATCTCACTTAGCCTTGTATCTGTTAAGCGGATTATCAATACAAATAAAACATTCGTATGCAAATAAGATCTAAGGCGCTAGTAAATTAATGAGTCCTTGTACAAGGTGTGCCAGAATCCGTACAGGGTTCAGTAGTTAAGAGTCAAACAGTTCTAACAATTCTCAAGTTCTCCAGCCGTTAGTTCTCCAGCAGTTAGTTCTCCAGCCGTTAGTCCTCCAGCCTTTGTTGGGTTTGACCATAGCTGTCTGCTGATTGGTTGTGGTGTTTGGCGATAGCTGGGGGAGAACGCAAGGCAGAAAGTGATGTTTATGACGAGCTGCTGACCTAGGGGGAGATCTTTTTGCCTAGAGGTCACTGTTTGACGGCATTACATACTGTACTGTAGCTTTAATGTTTATGTTTATGTTTGATTAGGATCCTCATTAGCTGTCAAGTAAATTACTGCTAGTCTTCCTGGGGTCCTCACAAGAAAATCATATAACAATGATTAAAAACGTTACTCACTGAGAAAAAGGTGTATTTGCACCAAATTTCACATGGAGGTTCAAAACATCGAAATAAAAACACCAAAATAACTTTCCATGTTGAAAAAACAACAATTCCATGGGTAAAATATTGCTCACTCAAAGGTATAGAGTGCATTTTCACTAGTTCGGCTTTACACCAATGAAGCCACAAGCACATTTCTATTGGAATATGATTGTCACATGAACGTTGGCAGCCTGGGGGGGAACACAGACAGATCCAGCAAAGACATAATCCATAATTAGGACATTCTATGCATACGTGACATAGTGGCAGAGAAAGTTATTAATAGATATAGAAATGAACGTACCTTGAGGGTTTCAGCCTCGGAAGGAATATGTGACAGGGAAGGGAAAAGGGGAATATTTAAAGAGGAAAGAGTGCAAGATGGGGGTTGAACGGCGAGCAGCCAGCAGCACAGACGGGAGGGGCGATAACATTTAGTAAAACACCCGTTTGTTATCGCCTGATTGTTCTTTTTCCCCCTCAAAGTTTGCATTTTCATGAAGAGTTTGTGAAGCATTTTGTTGCTCTGCTGTATAGAAAGGTGCTTCCCTTTCTTCCCTTTGTCTCCATCCTTCTTCCTCCCCTCCTCTGTCTCCCCTTATCTTTCTGTCATTTTATCAGACTCTCCCTATTCTCTCTCCCTACCCTCTATCTCTCTCTCTCCCTACCCTCTCTCTCCATACCCTCTCTCTTTCTCTTCATACCCTCTCTCTCCCTACCCTCTCTCTTTCTCTTCATACCCTCTCTCTTTCTCTCCCTACCCTCTCTTTTTCTCTTCATACCCTCTCTCTTTCTCCTCCTACCCTATATTTCTCTCTCTCCCCACTCTCTCCCTCTCTCTTTTTCTCACTACCCTCTCTCCTTATCCATCTCTCACCCCCCACTCTCTCCCTCTCTCTTTCTCTCCCTACCCTCTCTCCTTATCCATCTCTCACCCCCCACTCTCTCTCTCTCTCTTTCTCTCCCTACCCTCTCTCCTTATCCATCCCATCCCCCCCACTCTCTCCCTATCTCCCTCTCTCTCCCTATACCCTCTCTCCTTATCCGTCTGTCACCCCCCCACTCTCTCCCTCTCTCTTTCTCTCCCTACCATCTCTCCTTATCCGTCTCTCACCCTCCCACTCTCTCCATCTCTCTTTCTCTCCCTACCCTCTCTCCTTATCCATCTCTCACCCCCCCACTCTCTCCCTCTCTCTCTGTATTCCCTCCACCCCCCATTCCCCACTTGTGATTTTAACATTGAACTATCTTCTTTTGGCACATAAACCACAAACCCATCAGCGCCGTAAAAATGGTTACATGAAATATTCTCACATCTGCTACACCTGTCTGCTTCCTTCTCTCTGTCCCTAATTTATATATCTCTCTGTCTGCTATATTTATTTCACCCACTGCCCCCCCCTCCCCCACACACACACACTCTTGCTTTCTCTCTCATTATTTCAACCACGAAGGTTATACTTTCACCCCCATTAGTCTGTCTGTTTGTTTGTGTTTGTTTGTTTGTTTGTCTGTGACCAAGTTATTTTGAAAAGTAACAGCCAAATTGTGTGTCATGACCCGAAGAGGGAGAAATCTTTAAAAGAAAATTCAACCCATGACGTTTCCTCTGGCACCAGCAAGTTGTGGCTGAATTTACCTATCTTCCCACCCACTATAACCCGTGGTTATCCCACTCTATCCCAACCTAGCTACTCTCTCTCTCTCTTTAAATACAGGATGGGGTGCAGGTGTGTGAGGACCAGAGGAGCAGCTGATGGACATCTACAGGCTGATTGCCATTCCTATTTAGACCTGGCCCAGATGTCATGAGGCTGCCAGATCGTAGTTCCTTATTTCCAGTCAGTCCGTATTCTCGTGCCTTGTTCTCTTTGTCAGTCCGTGTTCTATTGTGCTTATCTAACGTTCTTGTCCTCCTTTGCTTGTAGTTCCTTCCTGGCTCCACTCCCTGTTCCCCCGTCTTGGATTCCTGTCCATGACCTTCGCTTGCCTGACCATTCTCTCCGTGAACATCCCTGGACTGCATGAGAACCCGCTCCTGGCTACGACGCCCCCACTCGTCTGACTAGCCTGTACCCGCTCACTCCCTGGACTGCCTAGCGACTGTATTATATTACTCTTCTTTTCTTATTAAATACACCCGACATTTGGCTTATAAAACTGTTACATCACTGTGAGGCTGTCTGCTGTTCTGTTGGGGGTGAGGTGCAGTGGTTCTGGGGTGCTGATGATGTCTGCTGATCTGTTGGAGGTGCAGTGGGTCTGGGCTGCTGATGCTGGTGGGTTAGGCTGCTGGGTAGGAGAAGCAGAGGGTTTTTACTAGTGCTGTCAATAGATAAAAAGAAAATTAACTAATTAATCTCACAATTTTCTGTAATTAATCTAGATTAATCTAGATTAAAAATAGCATTTTTCTACTTAAGACCGAAGCTTGTAACAGATATTTACTTGAGTAAAATCATGGAATTAATGTAAAATCAACACAAAGAAAGTATATTTAGATGGTGTGTGTGTGTGTGTGTGTGTGTGTGTGTGTGTGTGTGTGTGTGTGTGTGTGTGTGTGTGTGTGTGTGTGTGTGTACATATATATATATATATATATATATATATATATATATATATATATATATATATATATATATGTTCCAGCCGGCAGAGAATCAGGAGAGGGGAGAGCAGAAATGTGCGTTTCCCAATGTGTATGTGTATCTATGGCCGCATTAGGAATTCAGGTGACAAAACCGCCTTGTAGGCCGACAGCAATCAGGCCGATGCCCATGTATGGAGTTCCACTACAATCGACCAGAGTAGCGACACCTGTGTCTAATTCACAGAGGCTCGATACCGCGCTGATTGGAGAGGGAGAACAAGGGCAAACACGCAGAGAGAGTTAGAGAACCATGATCGGCAAATCCATGGTGGACGTGAGTAGAGAGAACATTAACGGGCTGTGTATGATCTGCTTTGGAAGGAGGACCCTGCTGTGTATGATCTGCTTTGGAAGGAGGACCCTGCTGTGTATGATCTGTTTTGGAAGGAGGACCCTGCTGTGTATGATCTGCTTTGGAAGGAGGACCCTGCTGTGTATGATCTGCTTTGGAAGGAGGACCCTGCTGTGTATGATCTGTTTTGGAAGGAGGACCCTGCTGTGTATGATCTGCTTTGGAAGGAGGACCCTGCTGTGTATGATCTGTTTTGGAAGGAGGACCCTGCTGTGTATGATCTGCTTTGGAAGGAGGACCCTGCTGTGTATGATCTGTTTTGGAAGGAGGACCCTGCTGTGTATGATCTGCTTTGGAAGGAGGACCCTGCTGTGTATGATCTGTTTTGGAAGGAGGACCCTGCTGTGTATGATCTGTTTTGGAAGGAGGACCCTGCTGTGTATGATCTGCTTTGGAAGGAGGACCCTGCTGTGTATGATCTGTTTTGGAAGGAGGACCCTGCTGTGTATGATCTGTTTTGGAAGGAGGACCCTGCTGTGTATGATCTGTTTTGGAAGGAGGACCCTGCTGTGTATGATCTGTTTTGGAAGGAGGACCCTGCTGTGTATGATCTGTTTTGGAAGGAGGACCCTGCTGTGTATGATCTGTTTTGGAAGGAGGACCCTGCTGTGTATGATCTGCTTTGGAAGGAGGACCCCTGCCTGCCTGAGAACCCCCTCTGTGTTTGACCCCTGCCTGTCTGAGAACCCCCTCTGTGTTTGACCCCTGCCTGTCTGAGAACCCACTCTGTGCGTGACCCCTGCCTGCCTGAGAACCCACTCTGTGTGTGACCCCTGCCTGCCTGAGAACCCCCTCTGTGTGTGACCCCTGCCTGCCTGAGAACCCCCTCTGTGTGTGACCCCTGCCTGTCTGAGAACCCACTCTGTGTGTGACCCCTGCCTGTCTGAGAACCCACTCTGTGCGTGACCCCTGCCTGTCTGAGAACCCACTCTGTGCGTGACCCCTGCCTGTCTGAGAACCCCCTCTGTGTGTGACCCCTGCCTGTCTGAGAACCCCCTCTGTGCGTGACCCCTGCCTGTCTGAGAACCCACTCTGTGTGTGACCCCTGCCTGCCTGAGAACCCCCTCTGTGTGTGACCCCTGCCTGTCTGAGAACCCACTCTGTGCGTGACCCCTGCCTGTCTGAGAACCCACTCTGTGCGTGACCCCTGCCTGTCTGAGAACCCCCTCTGTGCGTGACCCCTGCCTGTCTGAGAACCCCCTCTGTGTGTGACCCCTGCCTGTCTGAGAACCCCCTCTGTGTGTGACCCCTGCCTGTCTGAGAACCCCCTCTGTGTGTGACCCCTGCCTGCCTGACTACCTACCCTCCACCACGCCCGTCCCTGGACTGTCCCGAGAACCCGTCTCCATGTACCGAACCTCACTACTGGACCTCAACCGTTCTACTGGATCGTGGCCTGGAGATCACTGTGTGCATTAACCCCTTCCGTTCCACAAAGAGCAATACAATGTTTGATTTGTATTTCTCTGGACCTTGAATTTATGGATTTCAGTTTAGTGAACTCTCTACAAGTTTCAAGTTTTCAAGTTTCAAGTTTTCTTTAATAGTTGTCATACAGAAGTACAGAATACTTTTATACAAAATGCTTCTTACTGTTACGCTCCAGAGACTGTGCAAGACAAGATAAGTATGAAATAAAATAACATAGTAAAATTAGAAGTAAAAAAATTAGGTCACAGTGTTCAGTTTAGACATATGTACAATGTTCGATGCAGAATAGACGTAGTTACCATACAATATACAATACTGTGCAGTGTACTAATATACAATACTATATAGTGCAAGGCAGGAATGGGATGAGGTGCAATTTAGGTACAATTCACAGTAGGTGTACGAGTTGTAGTGCAAATCCTTTATCAATAAATATAAAGTGTAAAGTGTGTTTGTGTGATCTAAAGTGTGGAGAGTGGGTGCTGCAGTGTGTTGTTTGTTTGAGTGAGTGTGTGCGTGTGGGTGTGTGTGCTGTGTGCATTTGATGGTTGTTGCATAGTGTTTATTGTTCGTTTAGCAGCCTGATGGCCTGGGGATAGAAGCTTCTTCTGAGTCTTTCTGTGCTCGCCTTAAGACTCCGGTATCGCTTGCCTGACCGCAGCAGTTCAAAGAGGCAGTTGTTCGGGTGGCTCGAGTCGTTAATAATTCTCTTAGCCTTCCCCTTGCACCGCTTGTTGTAAATGTTCTGGAGGGTGGGAAGCCCCCCTCCAATTGTGCGTTCGGCTGAACGTGTCACTCTTTGTAGTCTGCTACGGTCTGCTACAACCACCCAAGTGTGTCACAATCTATACAGTGTATGTTTGTGTGTGTGTGTGTGTGGTTGTGTATGTGTGTACGGTACGTGTGAGGGTTTGTGTGTGTGTGCATAATGTGTGTGTGTGTGTGTGTGTACTGTACAAGCCCCCCCATCTCCTGTTCGATCTGTGAGAAAACATATTTCAGTGCCTCGCTCTTGATAATACTGGTTACCACGGCAACACAGTGGGTGGTAAACAATGAGGCCACCTGGCGCTGATAATGGAAGAGGTGTGTGAAAAAGACTGAACACACACACACACACACCACACACACACACACACACACACACACACACACACACACACACACACACACACACACACACACACACACACACACACACACACACACACACACACACACACACACACACAACATGCACACACACACTGTACACACATACAAATGCACAAATGTGTGTGGGTGCGTATTATCTCGTGTACACGCTGGCACAATAACAACACACAACACTCTCATACTGTACATACTCACCAAGTTGCACCAGAAGGCAAGCACGCACACACACACACAAATGCTGGCACATGCAGACCAAGGATGAAGGGCATTTTTAAGCACTTTGACAACAACACCAAAACGGGCAATAGAAAAAGGGAGAGAGCGAGAAAGAGAGAGGGGGAGGAGAGTCGTTTAATACATCACCTTCCAACACATCCAACACACTCAGGCACTTCCTTTCCTCCACCTGGACCCGCCCACCATCGCCGGTTTTTACTTCACATCTGCACCCGAACTCCCACATCATACAGTGAACCACAGGCACCACAGAGAGCCGACCTGAGCGGGGGGCGATTCATGCATAAAGGTATTCATGGTTCACCCTGCTCATCCATCAACCACGCACAAACCCTGCTCTGCTTATTAACCCTTTCACTACCACACTACAGAAGGTTAACCCTTTCACTACCCCTCCTGTAGTGTGGCAGTGAAAGGGTTCATCTTCTGTAGTGTAGTTGTGAAAGGGTTAACCTTGTCGTATGGCAGTGAAGGGTTAACGCATCATGAAACGCCAGCGCCCCCCCCCCCCCCCCCCCCCCCCCCCCATGACCCTGTGTTACACTTTCCTCACATTAATTCTACTCTGGAAGTCAATGTTTACACTGGTCATAATTCCGACTTCCTTTGAGGAAAAATCTAATAGAACGGCGCGTCGACACAGAGTTGGTAGTCAGGTATGATCTGTCAACCCCAGTTCAAGCCTCAGCGTCGCTTGGCGTCATT
>NC_140180.1:96281934-96284434 GCF_963971535.1 Notolepis coatsorum
GGATCTCTGGTTCTCTCTCCTCTCTCTCTCTCTCTCTTCTCTCTCTCTCTCTCTCTCTCTCTCTCTCTCTCTCTCTCTCCTCTCTCTCTCTCTCTCTCTCTCTCTCTCTCTCTCTCTCTCTCTCTCTCTCTCTCTCTCTATCTCTGTGCCTCTCTCTCTTTGTGCCTTTTTCTCTCACTCTTTCTCTCTGTCAGTGCTCACTCCCATCCATCTATTGCTCTGGGGGGGAGGTGTGTGTGTGTGTGTGTGTGTGTGTGTGTGTGTGTGTGTGTGTGTGTGTGTGTGTGTGTGTGTGTGTGGTGTGTGTGTGTGTGGTGTGTGTGTGTGTGTGTGTGTGTGTGTGTGTGTGTGTGTGTGTGTGTGAGTGCGTGCATGCATGTGATGGATTTTTCCCTGTTGAATATCTAAGTCAAAGCTGTACACTTCCCATCTGTCATCACAGGAACGAGTCTGTGTCGCCACCTGAGTCACATTTTTACATAACTACCTCTGACCTCCACTGTCACCGTACACACACACACACACACACACACACACACACACACACACACACACACACACACACACACACACACCACACACACACACACACACACACACACACACACACACACACACACACACACACACACACACACACACACACACACACACACACACACACACACACACACACACACACACAAATCCACAGATGCCCCACAGAACCCGTGGTTCCCCCACTCTATCCGACCTAGCTACTAACTCTCTCTCTCTCTCTCTCTCTCTCTCCCTCTCTCTCTCTCTCTCTCTCTCTCTCTCTCTCTCTCTCTCTCTCTCTCTCTCTCTCTCTCTCTCTCTCTCTCTCTCTCTCTCTCTCTCTCTCTCTCTCTCTCTCTCTCTCTCTCTCTCTCTCTCTCTCTCTCTCTCTCTCTCTCTCTCTCTCTCACACACACACACAGACAGATTACATACTCACCCGTCAACTCAGATTTGCAGTTGTGTCAATCTTAATAAAATCTGATTCTCTATTCTTTGTTACTAAAATAATACCTCAGCCAGATATTGGATATGATGCCTTGTATAATTACAGTAACAAATGAGACCAGTTGTAGCATAATTCTCATGATAAGACCAGGTTTCCCATGAATCAAATTTAAAAAATTCGAACCAGCAGGAAGAATCTGGGCAGGGAAGTGAATGAATGGCGCTCTCTCCACGTCGCTCATTACCCCTGAGCAAGGTACCAACTGCTCAGTGGCCAACAGTTTCAGACTGTGGTTGTACGGGCAGCTCCCAGGCGTGTTCAAATCGATCCCGGTGCATGTGGCTACATGTGGTCATGAACCAAGGTCCTTTTTCAAATGTAGCCAAGAGTAAATACCCTAACCCTATCAAAACAGCAGTCAAAGTCTATATTTTCAGCACTACGTTTTTACAATGATTTTGATGCCAATGATGCAATGATTTCCGTGCATTGTATTGGAAACAGGATGATTTAGATGTGAGGAATGACGGCGTCATAAAATCGTTATAGTCCTAAGAAAGAGGAGACTTTTGGCTTTCGATGGACGTCGACATTTCTTAAAACTACACTACCCAGCTGTCAAACTGCAGGCGGCACGGTGGTGTAGTGGTTAACACTGTCGCCTCACAGCAAGAAGGTCCAGGGTTCGATTCCCGCTTGGGACCAGGTTTCCATGATGCCAGGTACCCATGTGGGGTATCTCCCAGGCCTTTCTGTGTGGAGTTTTTCATGTTCTCCCCGTGCTCGCAAGGGTTTCCCCTGATAAGATAAACCAATGGAAAAACATGCACAACAACAGATCGCTAATGCTGTGGCGTCCTTGACGAAGACGGACAGGAGCACTTGGATTGGTCCCCGGGGCGCGGCTCACGTTGACGCCCTATCAGCTCCCGGCTGCCCATGGGGGAAGGACAAAGGGATGGGTTAGGCGCAGAGACTCTATCACATCGGCGACTGAGGAAAGACAATGCATGTGTGTGTGCCGCTCCAATTGCATGTCCAGTTTGTTGCATGCCAATTAAAGACCCCTAAAGAGGTCCTGCATTATTATTATTATTATTTATTATTATTATTATTATTATTATTATTATTATTATTATTATTATTATTATTTATTATTATTATTATTATTATTATTATTATTATTATTATTATTATTATTATTATTATTATTATTATTATTTATATATTTTATTATTATTATTTTTATTTTATTATAGATTTATGACTGGTAATTTATAGGCCTGATATTAGATATTCATATTTCAAATTGCATGTGTCCGGATGGCAAAATTCCGTACTGCATCTACAAATCCCCCTGTAAATCATCTGCCCTTTATTCATTTGCTTAGATTTTTTTGTACACTTGATCTCAAGAAGGTGCTGAATGAGATTTGGTCAATGTTAGCATGGTGTTATTCAGCGTCAAAGATGGAAAAAATATTCTTCCATTTACTTGGGTATGTACTTGTTCTCTATGTTCTCTGAAAATAT
>NC_140180.1:96289434-96336934 GCF_963971535.1 Notolepis coatsorum
ACAGGTAGTACAATGCCAAAGCAACAGATGGCGATGTACAAACATGAAGGCCATTTTCAACCAATGAGAAGGGTGAACCTGTGATATCCTGTTCAGGATTTGTCACTCACTCCTGTTAGAAAAAGTATCGACGCCATTGTTGTTGTCGTTAGCTTACATGCTAACGTTAATGGCAGCGACCATAGCATTGTGGCTCGGCTAGCTATCATCGCTTAATAGAGCTAGTGAATGGATAAACAACGTTATTTAACATTGCAGAATTGGTACAATTACAATGCGGCTCAATACAAACAATTGTTAAGGGGCCCAGGGGGTGTAGACTGTTGTAGTTTGAGCTAATTTACACCATGCTCCAAAAAAAAAAAAAAAAAATCTGCCGAGCGATCTGGCGCGGGGAGCGGGGAGCGCTCGATTCAAGGTGAGTGGTGAGCGAGCGGAGAGCGACTTGGGGGCGGGGTCAACATGAGCGATTAGCGGAGCGGACCAAGCTTTAAAGAGCGAAGAGCGGATTTCTCGGCCGCGCCGATCCGCTCACGTGGCCTGTCACAGACCCAATCCCACTCCAAGTAGGCACAACGACTAATTGGGACGGGGAGAAAATCAGAGAAAAATAGGAGAAAGAGAAGGCAAAAAAAAATAAAAAAAATAAATTGCTTTGTACTGTAGTTGTGCTCCCCCCAATGTAATTTCCCCTAACCCTGTCCAGGGGTATGCAGATGATGTAATAATAGCCTCCAGACAGGAGGATGTCATAAACACCATGCTCTCCAGAACCGACTCCTTCCTAGAGTGGTCTGGATTAGAGGTAAAATATGCAAAATGTGCTGTATTCTATGAGAGGCAGAGCGGGGGAAACCGCTGGTACCGGGAAAAATCAGATATAATTCCCACATTTACAGTTGATAACAAGCCACTGAGAGTCTACGCACGTCATGAAACATATACCTATCTGGGTCATAAATGTAATGTGGCAGGTGAATGGGAACAACAAGTGAGTGAAATTATCTCTGATTACTCAACCAGATTCATCAAGATTAGATTTAATTGATTCATCGCCCCTGCCACTCATCATGAAACTTGAAGCAGTCAGACAGATAGCCCTGGTCAAAGTTCAGCACCTATTCTCAAATGTACATATTCCTCGCAAATTTCTTTGTGAGATGAACAATAAAACCGTACAGATGGTGAGACAATGGACTGGACTGAACACTCACTCAACACGGGACATCATATTCCATACCATGCGGAGGGGCAGTCTGGGTGTTCCCAACTTTGAATGGACGTACATTGCCACGAGACTCAGTCAACTTCTCAACATGCTGAACAGTGACGACCAGACGTCAGAGAGCAGGCCAGAGCCTCTCTGTTCTTAGACCTGCAGAGACGCAAGGTCCCCCTGGCGTGTGGGTCGGATCCAAACTTCCTGGGTTACAAGAAAAAACAGAGTGGAAAGCTGGACAGCCGCGCCCCCGGATTCGGGGTGTGGTCTGACTGGCCAGACCTGAATGACCTATGCGGCTGGTCCAACGTGGCCCTGGAGTGGGTGGGGCCGGACTCAGACGTTGTTAATGTTTCTGAGGAGATCATCTCTGACCCTACCATCTCCGTGAAGGCCACCATTGACATCTGTGGAACGTGGCATGAACTGCCACTTACCAATGCCCGTGGCCATCTCATGTCGGCACAACAACAACGCCAACGTCAACACTGGACTAAGCTTAAACTGCAAGCGAAGCTTGCCTGTCTCCCTGCCGCTGACCACTCTGTCTCGCACGCAGTTTTAAAAAATGTAGCTATTGATGAGAGCATCATCATTTTCACTTTACGAGCTAGGCTACAGGTTTTACTATCAAAGCTCAACCTTTCCATCTGGTTCCCTGGCAGTCATAGCCCACACTGCATACACCATGGTCACAAACAGACAACAGAAACCATATCTCACATACTCAATGGCTGTCATGCATACAAAGGGCTTTACATTTGTAGGTATGATAGGATCGTGGATCTGATTGCAGACAGTGTCAGTTCCACACTCGGGTCACCTGCAATTATAAGCTGTATAAGCACACCAGTGTGAAGCCATATATGTTCAATCTGTGTAGGCAGGGACGTGCACAGGACTTTAGAAAGGCAGGTGCCCGAGATGATAAAAGGGCATGAATTATTAAATGCAATGCGAGCACGCGTAGCGCGCGAGCCCGATTTTTGGGGTTAATACAAGTCTATGGTACATTCAGTTTCACCGATAGATGTCACCAAAACTACATAGTGTCCCTTTAATAACACAATATGCGCTCCAGACCAACAGCTGCGGGAGAGAGAGAGAGAGAGAGAGAGAGAGAGAGAGAGAGAGAGAGAGAGAGAGAGAGAGAGAGAGAGAGAGAGAGAGAGAGAGAGAGAGAGAGAGAGAGAGAGAGAGAGCGACCGACCGAGACCGCATTAACTACCTTGTTTAGTTGAAACGTGGTCCAGGTCAGGAGGGCTTGATGAAGTATTATGTCCACTGTCCCACAGTCAGGCTATGGTTAGACTAGTGTATTCCTGGCGTTTTTTTATACGTTTTTGACGACGTTTCATGTCCTATCTACACAGAAATGCGTTTTTTGGCGTTTTTTTGTGGATACGGCTGAAACGCAAAATTGTGTTTGCGTTTGGAGATACGCAAAAAAAACGCTTCGACAACAGCGTGTAGTCAGCACGGAGCAGTTGTTGCGAAAACGCCCATGCGCAGTAGATACCATCTGCGTGCCCTTCCTGTGTACAGTGTGTGTGTTTGGGACAGAGCTCCGTGTCCCAAATAGCTTCAGCTACCATGTGTTGTCAAGTTATTGTTATAAGGACCCCAGTCCAAGCTACAACAGTCTGCATTCCCTTAACAATTGTTTGTATTGAGCCGTATTGTATTGTACCCATATGCAATATGTTAAATAAAGTTTACATCCATTCATTCTGCTAGCATTACCGATTGCATGAGCAGCTGGCTAACGTGAGCCATCAGGATTCAGACCCTGTTAGCTCAGAGTTCCTCTTTCAACTTAAGAAGCATTAAACAAAATGGCCCAGTCATCTATTCACCTTTGTTTAATACACACAGCGTTGTCTCTAATGTTATCTAACTACTGATAGCTCGCGATATCATCAGTTTTGATGCTGGCTAAGTAGCGTGAGCTAACGTTAGCTTCTAGCCACAATGCTATATTGTTATAATGGCATACTCCATTGACGTTAGCATGCAGCTAACAATGCTGCAATGCTACCGATCGTTTTTTAGCCTAAACTATCCGCTCTTGGTGGTCACTTGTGTTGATGTTAGTTTTGTTTCATCAACAAATGACAGGCAGAACACACAGTGAATGTATCCGTTTTGTTTATTGCACTTTTATTAGGCTTTGCTGAAAAATTATTGCTGCATTGAGTAAAGCAAGATGGTGGCGCGGCATAGGCGCCTGCCTTATTGACATTTTCTTTTGCTGGAGCTTCCACCAGGAAGTGGAACGCCCATGCGCAGTAGATACCATCTGCGTGCCCTTCCTGTGTACAGTGTGTGTGTTTGGGACAGAGCTCCGTGTCCCAAATAGCTTCAGCTACCATGTGTTGTCAAGTTATTGTTATAAGGACCCCAGTCCAAGCTACAACAGTCTGCATTCCCTTAACAATTGTTTGTATTGAGCCGTATTGTATTGTACCCATATGCAATATGTTAAATAAAGTTTACATCCATTCATTCTGCTAGCATTACCGATTGCATGAGCAGCTGGCTAACGTGAGCCATCAGGATTCAGACCCTGTTAGCTCAGAGTTCCTCTTTCAACTTAAGAAGCATTAAACAAAATGGCCCAGTCATCTATTCACCTTTGTTTAATACACACAGCGTTGTCTCTAATGTTATCTAACTACTGATAGCTCGCGATATCATCAGTTTTGATGCTGGCTAAGTAGCGTGAGCTAACGTTAGCTTCTAGCCACAATGCTATATTGTTATAATGGCATACTCCATTGACGTTAGCATGCAGCTAACAATGCTACAATGCTACCGATCGTTTTTTAGCCTAAACTATCCGCTCTTGGTGGTCACTTGTGTTGATGTTAGTTTTGTTTTATCAACAAATGACAGGCAGAACACACAGTGAATGTATCCGTTTTGTTTATTGCACTTTTATTAGGCTTTGCTGAAAAATTATTGCTGCATTGAGTAAAGCAAGATGGTGGCGCGGCATAGGCGCCTGCCTTATTGACATTTTCTTTTGCTGGAGCTTCCACCAGGAAGTGTATTGGCACATTCGTTCTGATTGGTTGAAATTGCCTTCATGTTTGCCACCTACTGCCACCTACTGCTTTGGCAGTGTACTACATCAGTGTGCTTGGCTGACAAAAACGGAAAAAAAACGAAAGTGTGACTCGAGGCGCATGACGTTGCGGCGATACGCGGCGATACGTATAAGAAAACAATACGAAGATGATACGAAAGGTGTAACCTCAGCCTCAGACTCACAGACTGTTGTCTTGATGTATATCCACTGTCCTCCAGACTGCATCCAGCCAAATAGCTTATTGTTAGCACTGTAGCTTTGTTGTTGTCAAACTTGTCACCAGTGGTGTGTTCCTGAAATCAACTGGGATTGCACTCGCTATTTGCATATCAATAGCGCCGGTCGTCAGGTGTGTTAAATACGACCGGCGCTATTGATATGCAAATAGCGAGTACTTATCTGGGCTTGCACTTAGTGCACCCCAGTCCCATGAAGAACGCATGCCTGCTTGTCACCACACAGTCCTGACATTCACGAAGTCAAAAACTATTTGGTGCTAAGAACAGCAGGGCGGGTGCAAGCCGTGTGACGTAATTGGCAGACTCGACTGTCAATCAAAATTATTCTGTTAGAGAGAGAGAGAGAGAGAGAGAGAGAGAGAGAGAGAGAGAGAGAGAGAGAGAGAGAGAGAGAGAGAGAGAGAGAGAGAGAGAGAGAGAGAGAGAGAGAGAGAGAGAGAGAGAGAGAGTATGCTTCGTGATTTTCCAGGCAGCAGCAGACAGGGAGGGGCTGGGGAGGGGTGATCTGGCGACGTGTTTTTGGAAGGACCTATTATTTACAAGAGGGGTGGCATTTCTCTTTCTTTACCTAATATTTAGATTCTATCGTGACATCTTTCATTTGGAAGGGCAGGGCAGTATATCTATATGTGCAACAGCAAAAAAAAAAAAAAAAAAAAAAAAAAAAGGGTGGCATAAAAAGGGCACTTTCTAATGAAAAATGAAAAAGGCAGGTGCCCGGGCACCCCTTCACCCCTATGTATGCACGTGCCTGTGTGTAGGGATAATTCACTGTTCTCTGATATTTCAGCAAACACCCCCAAGGTTGTTGTTGTTAATGAGAATAACAGAGAGGTTCTCATCCTAGAAGTTGGCTGCACGTTTGACTACAGTCTAGAGGAAGCCTTTACAACCAAAATGTTAAAGTATCAACTGTTAGAGCATACCATATCACAACTCGGCTACAACTGTAAACGTGTAGTGTTCATATTTGGAAGCCTGGGTGGGTCATGTTCATAAGTTGGGTGTTAGAGGCCTTCAGATGGCCGGTCTTCCGAAGAGAAGAGCCAAACAATTAGCAAGATATTGCTCAGTGTCAGCAATTATAGGCAGCCGTGCAATTTGGAGAAGACGCTGCTAACTGTATACATGAGCTGTGTGTTGATTGTCAGGTTCATCATCCATGTGTGTGTGTAACTTTGGTTGCCATTGTCAATTTGGGCACAAATGTATCAGAATAGCCCACAATGTACAAGGGCACTGATAATATTTGTGTCCTTTAAACATTGTATTTATGTGGACATAAATAAAGATTCTCAATGTGTGTGTGTGTGTGTGTGTGTGTGTGTGTGTGTGTGTGTGTGTGTGTGTGTGTGTGTGTGTGTGTGTGTGTGTGTGTGTGTGTGTGTGTGTGTGTGTGTGTGTGTGTGTGTGTGTGTGTGTGTGTGTGTGTGTGTGTGTGTGTGTGTGTGTGTGTTTGTGGGAGGATTGGCATTAGATACGACATGCACATGTTTACAAACATCATGGAAATAAACATATTTTACAGTCTCAGAATACGGCAAATACAATTAAAATATGATTGACCTCTTACCGTTGAGGTTTTATTTGTATCGAGAGCTCAGTTAATTAGCTGCAGAATAAAAACATGACTTAATTGCTATGTATTATCACTTCTCTCTGGCTCCCTGCGCTTTTTTTCTTCTAATGCAAAGCTTTTATTTGTCTCTGTTGTGTAATGGATGCCTCACAGTCCTATTGCAGAGAGTTGTACTCGAGCCAAGTGGCCCTTCAATATTTTGGGGGGGACGCAAACTTGATAAAAAATATTTGAGACTGCCAGAAGAGAAGGAGATGCAAAACAATATGAAGATGAAACCAAACAACAACAAAAGGTAGCGTTAGACAAGGAAGCGTTACGACCCTGGGTCATACGTTTTAGATATTGCATATTGTGTACTTTAGACCTGTTCACTGTTTACAAACATACCGTGTTCGAGCCAATCAGCAATACCAATTAGAAGATGTGCAGAATTCCTAACACCAGAGTCAGTGATCCATGTTATCCAGGCTCTGATCCTTTCACATCTGGATTACTGTCCGGTGATCTGGGGAAGTGCTGGAAGAGAAAAACTGGGAAAACTACAAATGACACAGAACAAAGCAGCGCACCTTGCTCTGAATTGTAGGAAAAGGTCAAACATGGTAAGTATGCATGAAACACTGGCATGGTTAATGGTAGAACAAAGACTAAATGTAAATATCATAATGTTTTTTAGAAATATATATAAGAACAAAAAACCTGCTTGTCTATATGACGAGATGCAATTCACAATCAACAGACACAGTTACTCCACCAGTGTCAATGGAAAGATGTACTGTAAAGATGCCAAGAACAAATGCAATGAAAAGGACTGTGATGTATAGAGCCATGACTGCATGGAATTCCTTACCACCTGCATTAACGTAAGGTTATGTATATAAGCAAGTTCTATGAATTATGGCGACGCTCAGCATCATCTGCACTATACTTCACTTCGTGCACGTGCACTGAATAAAAAATTCCACCATGTACCTTTACATCCCAACATTCCTCTGGCCACACCCCCATCCGCTTACCTTCATAAGCGGGTGTGTGGTCACCTACTCGCCTCCTTCCCAACCTTTCACCACAAGGCGAGATCAAGGGCAGCAGCGGCGTCTGATGCTGAGCGTCGCCATAATTCATAGAACTTGGTTATATACATAACCTTACGTTCTATTTCATTATGGCTTTCGCTCAGCATCATCTGCACAAGAGAGGCTGAGCGGGAGCCATAGCCAGACAAATTTACCCCGCTGATGCCCCCCACAACCATCAGACCGGGGAGGACCGAGCCCCCCGACCCTCCCTAATGGAGGATACCCCCCCTATTGGAGGCTTACGGGAGGGAGACGGATCCGACCGTGCGAAGAGGAACTCAAGCAACTCAACGCACAGGGTGAGCAGACCGTGGCTTGACCCCACGACTACACACACGCACAACCCGCATGCCACCAGGGAACGAACGGAAGGAACAACCTTGTTACCGCCCCCAAAATCACGGGGTCAAGAGCAAACCCACCCCTGTGGCAAGGCTGTAGCAGCGGAGCGCGAAGGAAGACCCAGACCCACTGAAGGGACTGGATCCCCTGGAAAAAGGGGGCCCGGAGAGGTCAATGACGCCAGGCATCAAGACCCCACCAGGCGGTCACTTAGTGACACCGCCCCCCACATCGCCAGCGTATTCGGATAAGGCCCCTCCAAGAGCGGGCCCTTTCCCCCCAATAGCACAACGCCTGGCACACTGACCCTGCAGAACAGGCAGTCAGCATGGCCGTAAGCACTCAAAAAAGGTTAACCAACAGAAGCAGGCAGCGCACCGGGGAAACCAGGCAGCAGGCTGTAACCTGAGCCTGGAGCACTGCGGACGAGACAGGCGCCAAAGGAGTCAGCTGAAAACAGCCCCCCCGGCGGAAGGGGCGTATGCTGGCGTTGTTGATCACCATGACAAAGCCTCCATTAAAAAAAAACCACCCAGAGGGGTCGAGGCAGAGAAGGCTGACATGATTGGCAGACGTCATGAACGTGCAGGGGCACACTCAACCGGGCAACCCAGGAGTTGACTCTGCTCCAATATACCAGGGAATCAACTACCCTCTTGGTACAGACGGTGGTTGTTCCTATAACCTCTCAAGAAAAAACTCCAAAACACACCTGCGGGTATACACTGGCTATACCGCAGTACAAGTGTTTCAGTTTTCAAAAAAGGGTTATTCCAGGCCTACGGGTCGACGAAACATTACTTCGGACCGGGCCTGGCGGCTCAGGAAGCACAGGGTTACCAGAGGAGGTCCAACGACCACCCCAACAGCCCCCTCTTCGCCACGCGTGAGAGAGGAGCGAAAATAATGGAGAACCAGCCCTAAGCACACCGCACTTGGTATTCCCAGGTGGTCTCCCAACCAAGTACTAACCAGGACCGAACCTGATTAGCTTCCGAGATCGGACGAGATCGGGCGTGTACAGGTTGGTATGGCCGTAAGCCATTACGATAGTGCAGAGTACAACATGTACCCAACAAAGGGTCTCCATAACGCCTAACCCTGTGACACCCGGGCCGACCCGGCATTTTTCCCCCCGAAAAAAGCACAAGTCCCTCAGGGTACCAGAACAGCAGATCTGCATCCCCGGCGGACAACGTGTTAACTGACCTGGACCAGCGCGACCAGACCAGTCCCGTGCCCTAACCACGCCGACATGCCTACTCCAGAAGAGGGGGTAGGTATGCGTGTCGATCTAAAACATGAAAAGAGGGCGCCACCCAGACGGTCCCATTTGTACCTCGCTCAGTGGCCCACCCCAAGGGCGTGAGACCCCTCTACCTATGTTCTGATCTATTCCGTTAACATCCCCCAGATATCAACGAGAATTCATCGAGACAACCTAGTAAACTGGCGCTCAGAAGAGACAAAACTCCATCCCAGTTGCCCTATAAAAACGCTGTTTTAATAACGAGCAACCAAGGCGCACTTAGCCCCTGCGTGATTCTTAACAGAAACACCCCGAGCCAGCACTATGTATGCGTCGAGACCCAAACACATCAATGGATAGTCTAGCAAGACACCAAACATTGTTCCTCCAAGTCGCCTGGGAGAACGACACAGAGCCGTTGTGCTTCATGTACCTTCCTCTTTTTATTCAAAAAAAGAAACAAACACAGACTGACATGAATCCCACGTGACACAGCTGAGGGTAATTTTTTTTTACATTTTTACATCCCACCACCCTCGCCACAGGGAGGAGACGGAAATCCCCAGAGAGACTTCCCACGCGAGCTGTATAGATTGAAAAGAATATATTGCAACATTGAGCTATGTAACACTTGGGTTAGGGCTCTCCGAGGAGGAGGCACTGAACCAATACACACTCAATAATCGAATTGAATCGAATACACACACAATAGAGCAGAACTCCTTTTTGAAGTTCTACTCACCTTGACAATCTGAGGAGGAGGCTCTGAAACTCTGAGGAGGCTCCCTCACAGGGAAGGAGTGTCCGAACTCACAGAAGGCACTTCTCCCCGAGGAGGAGCTTCGTGAGGAGGAGCTCTGACAACTCCCTGAAACAGATCCAGCTGAACAACCCACGGAAGTCTTACCAACAGAGACGCGCTCAGTGACGTACTCTATGGCGGGGGAATTTCCGCGGTGCACACGCCCAATCTTCCAGGGCGTGGGACCAGGAAACTCCCCCCCCTCTTACCCTGTAACGTGCCGAACAGCAACGTGACAGGAACCTTGAAGGACAGGAGGTTTTAACCCCTGACCAATCAGAAAAGGGGAGGAAAGGATTACCAGTTCACCCCTTTACAACCCTACACCCATGATACGATGTAATGACAAGTAGAGCATGACACAGTCATAGCCTGCTACATGAAGCATCGAACAGCCTCATGTGCTCATGTGCTAACCTGCTATCTGATTTTTACTAAGGAAAAAACACAGAACAGAGAGGGCCCCCTTTAAGAGCCCCGGTACCAGATTTACACATGTGCTTCTGTGGACCAAACCTAACCCAGTTGTAGATCACAAGACACACACAACCCTTCACCACAACAAAAAATGGCAAAAGTACACTCTTGCTACAGAGGAACACCGTTTTTCATAACGAGAGAATACAGAATCCTCGATTATGTATTGGCCACAGGCCTTGCTAAGCACACATGATAAGTGACCAAACAATCTTTTCTTTAGGAAAAAATTGTTTCTCAAGCGGAAAGCACAACCCCAGCAATTAAGCTGAGGGTTACATCGTATCCCCACAAACACAGTGACACAATATATTGTAAACAACATGTCTGAGAGGAGGGTGGGGAAGCCCCAGGGAAACCGGGGGGATCACCCCTCCTTCCTTACCTTTGATACGACCAAGTTGAACAGGTAACCCTGTTAATATGTGAACACACTGTTCATTGCCATTACAGGCTAAGAAAATAATTCATTCCTCAATCACATGTCACTAAGCATAGCTTCATAGGTTAATTAACCCCCTTAGTTGTGAGTTCACGTTATATGAACACACATGTTCTCATCACAACTAACCAGATCATTTTTACACATGTAAACAACAACCCGATTTCTATGGAGAGAGAAGCTATACCAGTGACAAGTCAATTCACACATGTCGTATCCTCAATGTATTGCAGCTACACACGTTTTGGAAAACATTGTTATTACAAAACATTTAGAAGGGAAGGAAAGAATGGGGCGGTCAGGTGGCGTAACGGAGATTGCGTTCGTCACCAACCCCGGAGCGGCTGGATTTGCCTGTTCGAATCCAGCTCACAGCTCCGGGGTTGTCACCAGCTTGGCTGGCCGTTCACACTAATACAATTGGCAGTATTAGAGGGTGGGAGAAGCTGGCGGGGTGGGTCCGGGTCGTTGTAAACAGCGACTCCTACAGTTCGGTCGGGGCGCCTGCTAAGCGCGGATAGGATCTAAGTGGGATAGTGTGATCCTTCCACACGCTACGCCCTCTCAGTGAGAATCCGCGCTGCCAGGTGAAAAGAAGCGGTTGATTGGCTGGACGTGTGTCGGAGGAAGCATGTGGTAGCCTCCACTCTCCCAGACCGACTATGGGGGGTAAGTGCGCAGCGACCAGGAAGGGGATTGGGAATTGGCATAACGACTAACATTGGGATGGGAGAAAATCGGAGGAAAAAGGAGGGGGGAAAAGATTAAAAAAAAAAAGTGTTTAAAGTCCGGTCGGGACTCCTACCCTGAGCGCAGGCCAAGAGAACTGCATTCTGGCTAACGGGACACCGAAGTTGAACACAGCATCTCCTGTGTTGGCGACGAGGGTAACATCGCTGCGCCACCCAGCTGCTACGTTTCTCCATGTTGACGCAGTCCTCGCTGGCAGGGCTCCCGGTGTAGGTTCGACTAACATCCTCTGTCAAAGATGACGTCGTAGTCAGAGTGTTTTAAGGCATGCTATAGTCACAGTATCGTTTCAACAGTGTAGCATTAAGCTAACAGCCGTCCGACTGATAGCAACAAGCTAACGTTTACTAGCCTGGTAAACACAGCGAGCTAGCGCCGAAGCTAACAGCTGACTGGCTAACACAGTAGGCCACAACTAGCACGCCAGCTAAGCAGCTATCCGACTGATAGCAACAAGCTAACGTTTACTAGCCTGGTAAACACAGCGAGCTAGCGCCGCAGCAAACAGCTGACTGGCTAACACAGTAGGCCACAAACTAGCACGCCAGCTAAGCAGCTATCACCTGAACTGTACACAACGACATAACAAGCCACACTTCAGACAGGCCGCTGTCCATGTCCATCCCCTAAGAGGGAAAAGAAAAAGAATGTCAAACACAGTTTTCAACGGTGATCCAGACATACAGCGGGGCCAGCACAATTCCCATTTCGGGCTGCAGCCGACTTTGAGCATGGAACTCCCGATAAAGAAGATCCTATGCCCACATTTCCTCGTTAGGGTGTACTTTCATTTTTATGTGAAAGGTGGGGCCTGCACGGGACAGAGAAGCATCCGCTCGAGAATCCTGGGTTCACCAGGACCTGGTCGCGGCCCACTAGATTGACCATCATGGGCGTCAGACCAAGATCCTCCGACCGCCGTTTAAGCCGAGCAGAAGACCCCAGTCTGGAGTCTGCGTTTCGTAAAATTGTCAGCTAACCCCCACAGCATCAACAACAACCAGAGCTCGCAAGCAAAACAGTACGTACCCCACCCTGGAAACAACCGCTCCTCACAACAGTCGGTGCTTCCCACAGTCCAGCTGTGTGGCCGGAGGGCAACCCCATCCAGCCGTAGCAAGGAGGACTGTAGCTGGGGAGCATGTCAGTGGCGTGAGCTCCTAATACGAAAAAGCTGTTGAAGGTCAGAATGATCATCATCTTCCAGACACTCCAGTAACGAAGACAATATCGCCATATTTTCTCGAAATAGTGAGAGAGAAAATAAAGATATGATGTCAACGTATCTTCCCGTTCTCTTGTTTTCCAACTTTCTTCTACTAACAACCTCGTCAAGTGGGGATCTACCGAAGGCACTTCTTTGTGGTGAAAGTGAAGAAGGAGGCGAGTAGGTGACCACACACCTGCTTATGAAGGTAAGCGGATGGGGGTGTGGCCAGACGAATGTTGGGATGTAAAGGTACATGGTGGAATTTGTTATTCAGTGCACGTGCACGAAGTGATGTATAGTGCAGATGATGCTGAGCGAAAGCCATAATGAAATAGAACTAGGGTTGAAGAAAAACAGACATTTAAAAAACACCTTAAAAATCATATAAGAAATAATCGTACTGTCAGTTAAGTAAACATAGTGGGTGATTGAGAAGATGGGTGTGTGTGATTGGTGAACTTAGATTTTTTATATATTTGTATCTTGTATTGAGATGTATTGTTGTACTTTAAGTGAACATATATGCCTTGAAACATGATTGAGTAGATGGGTATGTGTGATTGGTGAACTTAGATATTTTATTAGATACTATAATGGTGTGTGTGTGTGTGTGTGTGTGTGTGTGTGTGTGTGTGTGTGTGTGTGTGTGTGTGTGTGTGTGTGTGTGTGTGTGTGTGTGTGTGTGTGTGTGTTTGTGTGTGTGTGTGTGTGTGTGTGTGTGTGTGTGTGTGTGTGTGTGTGTGTGTGCGTGCGTGCGTGCGTGCGTGTGTGTTCATGTTTCTCATAGGATAACTGGCTGATCCAGAATGAGTGATTACTATGCCCACTGACTGGCGCTGCCATCACTTCTACAACCATATGGAGTCGCTACGCAGCATGGTTTCCGTTTCTGTTATCTTTTGTATTACCTTTGTAGCCTACTATTAGTTTAGCCTATGAGCCAGGACCACAGATTTGGGCAACCTGGGGGATTAATTATCATAGTGATCTTTGGCAAGGTATACACCCCTAGTACTACAAATATGTGATAGCATCGCAGTGTGTGGTTAAAGTTGTTAAAGTCAGTCAAAGATTTATTTCTTCTGTTTTAGGTACTGAGATGTTGGGATTGTCATTTAGGTCTGGAGTATCTGAATCACTTTGCTTCAGAATGGAGAGCCTTAAGCACAAAACATCTAAAGAGTGTACCACAAAAGACGATGAAGACCTCATTAGTCCTCAAGACTATGAATCCTGGAAAACATTGGTTGAAGCAGCCAAAGTGAGAAACTAGGCCCCTATAGTAGATGTTTCTAAAGACCTTGGAGAAAAAGAAGTCCCAATAATCTACTATCACAGAAAATGCCAGAGCCTCATCACCATGCAGAAAGACTTGGACATTTTGAAAAGTAAAGTCAAGGAAAGCATTACAGACCTCACAGCTGGTGAAAATACCTCTACGTCAAAAAGGCCAATTAGGATATCTTCATCAGAAGCAAGAGTGTATGATCCAATCTGCCTTTTTTTTCATAATAAGGAGAAGTTTCTGAAGGGCTTCAAGTAAAGGGAAACGCTTACACAAGCTGACCGAACACTACGAGAATGTGGAACCCAAAAGGGAGATGAAAAGATTCTAGCAGTAACAAGCAGAGACATAGTCCATGCTATAAATAATGATTACACTGGAATCATGAAAAAGGAACAAAGAGAACGATGAAAGAACAGATGGTGATGAAATGTTGAAAGGGAAGCCTATGAATACCTTTTAAAGTATATCAGAACTGATATCAGAGGATGGAGAAAGAAGAGGAAGAGGAACAGTTGGTGGTGCACTGAATGGACGCAGTGGCGTAGGGGAGGCCCCCGCACCCCCCGCGGTACGGGGGAGCCCTGGAGTTTAGGGGGCCCCGCCCCCACTGTAGGCTATCATCTTAGATTTCGTACTAACGCAGGAACAGGGCGCAGAGGGCGGGCCCCCCCCCTCCCTGCTATGTTGCTAAGCACCCCATCCCGTCATGTGTACGCTGTAGAATTATTTGCTCACCTGCGATAGGGCTAGCCGGCTGATAACTAATGTTCATTGGCAGGCTGGGCAGCGTTCAAAACAAAGCGGGAAGCGCCGGTAAAAATGAAGCGCAAATACCCAAGCGGTTCTCAGAAAAACAAGATGAGAGCGAAAGCCGAACAGGAGACGGCAAAGCTACCAAAAATAACATCATTGTTCCACCAGAGGTAGACTGACTCTATCATTACTGAAGATGCATCGGTAGTAAGCTCCCCACCCAGCCCGGCCACCGCTATCAACCCCCCGGTCAGCTCCGAGTCCAGGCAGACCGCAGACACACATCCCTGTCAGGACACCATCCACGCTACAGCCGCCCAGACAGGTTAGAACATTAGTACCTGAGGAGGAGCGGTTGTGTGTTCTGTGTGATCTGGGAGTGGTGGAGGATGAATATAATTTTGTTTTTTATTGCCCTTTGTACACCACTTTGAGGAGGGCTTTATTTGAGAAAATTCAAATTGTAAACCCAGATTTGTTTTGGCAGTCTGAGAGTTGTATGTTGAGTTGTTTTTTTGTGGAGGACATCTTCGGTTTTGCAGGATTTTTGGAGAAGGCATGGCACTTGAGACAAAACACACTGTATCCTATATAATTGTATTTGAATTCACCTTGTTTTTCTGCTTATTTACATTGAGTACAGCTTGTGTTATATTACGTTTTATTGTATTTTCTTGTATTTTTTTATGGCCATCTTGGTCTAAGTCATTTGTTAAGTAATTGGTAAAGTATATTATTATATACTTATTGTTATGTGTCTTGTAAGCCCATATGGGCTGGGCATACATCAGTATGTAAGACACGAAAATAAAAAAATCAAATCAAATCAAAGTACATGGTTTAAATTGTGCGCATAACGCACCATAAGTTCTATGGTAGATAAGAAATTACCGAACAGCCAGCACACAATTATGTTGTGTCTGTCCACTATGTTTGTTACTTTTGTTATTTCCCCCCTATGTAAAGCGACCTTGGGTCTTTTGAAAGGCGCTATATAAAATGAAGCTATTATTATTATTATTATTATTATTATTATTATTATTATTATTATTATTATTATTATTATTATTATTATTATTATTATTATTATTATTATTATTATTATTATTATTATTATTATTATTATTATTATTATTATTATTATTATTATTATTATTATTATTATTATTATTATTATTATTATTATTATTATTATTATTATTATTATTATTATTATTATTATTATTATTATTATTATTATTATTATTATTATTATTATTATTATTATTATTATTATTATTATTATTATTATTATTATTATTATTATTATTATTATTATTATTATTATTATTATTATTATTATTATTATTATTATTATTATTATTATTATTATTATTATTATTATTATTATTAACGTTTCTAGTATTGAGAGCCGACGCGCGTGCAGTCTAGATTTAAAGAGTGTTATACACAGGACTTTGCGCAGAAGAATGCCAGGAGACGTGCTTGTATAAAATAATAGGCCTACTACAATAGAAAGCAGCTCCTGATTGCATCCTCTACTATGTAGCCTATAGGATGTGTTTTATTTATTTTTTTGTAGGCTACTTTTTCTTTTATACAGAATTATGTTATGTGAACCGTTCCGTTGTGTGAACTCAAATTATGATATGGCTATAAATAACGTTTTACAATACCTTCATGTTACAAAAAATACAAAGCCACTTATATTTGTCAATGAATGATGCCTGAAAAAAGAAACATTTAAAAAAGAAAAAGCTTTAAGTGGCCGCGATGTCTATCCCATCTCACTTTATTATTGATTTAGGGGAGTGGGCAGGGCCCTATGGTCCGCCTGCGGGGGAGCCCCGACATATTGCGCAACGCCACTGGATGGACGGCCAGCCAGCCAGCACCTGAAACTGTCCTGGATCTACTGGACTGTAACTGTACAAAAGAATGTTCACTCCCAAGATGTAGTTTTGTGTCTTGGAAATGGCGGAGATGTGTAAACTGGCAGAATGTGAGAACCAGGCATCCACCTCAGAGAGTGTCGAGAGTTCAGATTGTTGGATTCTCCGGTAATCAGCCAATCTCATCTCGTCACCTGCTCCTCCGTGACTTTCCTCTGCGTTGTGTTTGTCATCAATACTTGGTTATCTCACATTGGCTGTCACACACTGTATCACCCCGTCCATGCAATCCGTCTCATAAAGACACTGGCAACGTGATCTATTTCCTTAGATTGTGATGTTTATTTTCATAAACATAGCCTTGTACAAGATGGAAACAATTCTGAAGACAAACTAAATTCATTATTCTACCCTCTCTTCTGCTTTTAGTCCAATGGTGGTTGAGGCCTCGTCGTTAGCCAAAACCCTTCCCTGTTAGCCGAAGCTAGCGATGTCATGGCATTCCCAGGGATTGTTTCAAAGTCTCTGTCAATGCGTCTGCTCGTATCCGCCTTGTGTCTTAGTCTAACTTACCCCGGAAGAAACTCACATCTCATAACGTCTTTCCCCTAGCAACAGGGGCCCGCCCCCTTTTCTCGTTACTAAGTGACACAATACCATGGCAACGGCTGGTCACCTTTAACACACTAAACGTCCTTTTCTATCGATGTTGAACGCTCCCCATAGCTCTCTCTCTCTCTCTCTCTCTCTCTCTCTCTCTCTCTCTCTCTCTCTCTCTCTCTCTCTCTCTCTCTCTCTCTCTCTCTCTCTCTCTCTCTCTCTCTCTGACAAAACCTCCCCTCACCAGTGCTATCAGTTGTTGATGTTACCAACCTGCCGACCCGACCTTGGAGCCCAGCCTATGGCTCATATGCTGCTATTAGCCTGTGGTTTCCCAGTCTAACTTGAAAGCACATACTGTCCTCCTCATCTGAGATCTAATAGCAGATGCTGTCATCTACCGATATTTACATTATATACACATTGAAAAACAAGGCAATTTCTATCAACATGAAGACGTGGACGACATAGACAATTATTATGAATATTAGGTCATAAACGTATGGAAATAAACATATGTAAAACAGTCTTTGATTAAATATATTCACTTTACAATCAGTTTTTTATTCACTTTTCCCAAATAAACTAAACTTTACTGAAATTAGGCCTTGTATTGCCAGTGCCACCAATGACACAGTCATTGAACTATCACAACTATCATTGAACCTCATTCACCAACATTGTCTTAAGATTTATATTACGACAACCTCCTTGGAAGGTCGTAAGAGAAAGCCAATGACAATTACCCGTGTGGAGAGGTTTTTTAACTTGCCAAATGATCACAGCTGCGAACCCCGGGTGCGCTTTCTCGTATACTTAATTTGCATACAGACACGCCCCTCCAGTTCATTATAATCCGAGGGCCGTGTGCAAAACAAGGGTGGGCATTGCATGACTTTGTGCTGATCCCTGTATTCAACAGGTAGCGCTAAATCGCTTTGCGACGGATCAAAATTAGATTAGATTCAAATGTATTGTCATCATACGGCACACTATAGCTATAGTGGAATAGACTGGAATAATATTCCATATTTATACTGTCTTGTTGCGTGCTCCTGGCCACCTGCTGCAGCGCGTGGACACATGCGAGTACTGTATAGTCTACGTGCATAATGAATGAACAGTATGCTTATATTATTCTAATGACTTGTTTTATTAGGAGATTGCAGATACTGCGCTGCCCTATAGTCGTAATGTAGTTCTACGACAGTACAGTACAGTACAGTACACATCTTAGCGTGACATCTTAAGGCCGCCACAGAGTGGGGCGTGAACGGACCAGACTCCACAGAGGCGTCACGCACCGGTGTCACACAAAAGGCTGCTCGCCGTGTTGGTTGACATCAACCTGCATTATGTAGTAAACTGGCATGAGAAATGTAGGAAATTGGTAAGCAGTGGTACGCTTGAATAAAACCTCAAACGATTGCAGACTGTACGTACTGTACGTACTACAGGGCAGCGCATACAGTATCTGCAATCTCCTAATGAAACAAGTAATTAGCATAATATAAGCCTACTGTTCATTCATTACACACATAGGCTTGCCTATACAGTGTGTGTGTGTGTGTGTGTGTGTGTGTGTGAGCACTGAAACAGGTGGCCAGGAGCGCGCAACAAGACATACAAATATGGAATATTAATTTAATACAGTTTATTCCACTATAGCTATATCCATGCGATTGGCTTTATTTCTTATTTATTCATCCACTGTCCTTTGCAGTGTTGGTGTTAATGTAAAACTTTATTTGTTATCATAAAATATTGTCATATTTATTATTATTATGATTATTTAATTCCATGGATGTCTGTAGAGTTAACATGAACGCAATCACAATTATTCCTCCCAAATTAAGCCCTTAACACTTTGAGTGCTGGCCTCCGTGTCCTAATGCCACCACCCACTTCAATGACAGAGCTCTCATATTTGCGAACGCATAAACTATATCTTAAATTATGGCTATGTGTCTAATATGGCCGTCGCTTATCAATAACTTGTTTGCAGTCAACATTGTCGAAACGGATTGTTTTTTAATTGGTTTATTTCCGTTTTATACCATTTTGAAAAACGCTTGTTTTTTGAAACTTTCAGAAAAAAAAATCTGCAGGAATCGCGCTGTAATACACAAATACGTTGTAATTTTTCGACCTATTTATGAATCGTTTTCAAATAAACGCTAGATTATCGATAGTATATGTGTACTTATGCACGCTATAGAAGCGGGCTGAAAAATCTATTATCTTATTTCCTGATCAGCTACACAGACTCACAGCCACACACAGACATATGGGACACGTATAGGTGAAAACAGCTCTTTTTGCCATGCGTTTCATTCAGTCTAATCCAATGGGGTGCAGTACCATCTGGAGAGACGATAGGGGGCGATATTTTCCCAATTCGAGCTCAGAGAGAGTGCCAGTGGTAACGTGAGGCTAGATTGATGAAATATGAATGGAAATCGCTAATAAAAAAAATAACGATTAAAAAATGGCATATCTCGTTCCTGGCACTCAGCGGTTGGCATGAAATAACTAATTATGCCGTGGCTGGCACTCAAAGTGTTAAGAACACGGTGCACACCAGTCTGTCCGACTTACGATTGCTCTTCAGCGCTGCTAAATCTCTTAGTTATCTTAGCTCTTAGTTAAGACCGAGTCCAGGAGAAGGGACCGTTCATGAATCCCAAAATCGAAAATTAAGTGGAGCTAAGACAAGATTTTGTCTGATCTTTTGTCTTAAGTCTGTTGGTGAATTCAGATTCTGACCAACCCTACTGGCTCACGGACTAGTTTGGGAGTCATAGGAGTGGGCTATCCTTATATAGGTGATGAATCAGAGGTAGATTCCTGTATTTTCTTTTTCATCATTGCTTTATTTTTTTGTTTAGTTAGATTATTTGAAAGTTTGTTAGTTTGTTTGTTTGCTATTTTGGCCTGTGCTCTGAACCCTATGATTCCTTTCTCATCTGTATTGTTAATTGTTATTATACATGCCTCACATTCACTCATTCACTCACCGATGGCAGAGGCGACCGTGCAAGGTGAAACCTGCCCAACCTGCCGGAGGAGCTGTAATTGAACTGGGAGAACCATCAGATTACCAGATGACCACTTCACCTTCTGAGCCACTGTCGGCCTCATGTTATGTTATGATGAGATATTGAGATTGCACTATGACATGTTACATGGATGTTGTGCCTCAGTTCAGACATCAAAGGGGCAGAACTTGATCGGTACATCACGGTCCATAATATCATTGTGAGGATTGGTTCGTTACCGCACGCTTCCAGGTACCAATTACCTTCACGCACCTGAAGTGAGTTCCAAATCAGCTCGGTGGAGCCCTTATATACTCTGGTGTTCCTAACGTTCGGTGTCGGGTCGTTTTGGGCTTACCACTAGCTGCTGCTTGTTTTCGTCCCGTGTTGTACCTCGTCTGTTTTCTCCAGGACGTCTATGGAAGTCGCCGCTGTTGCTTCTCTCTGCCATCCGTTGGATCTGTGCCTTGTTGCCCGCTTTGCGCAATTGCGCCTTGGTGAGTTTTGGATAACGTACTTTTTTGGATGCTCTGTTTTTTCTCGCATTTTTCTGGACTCGGGACCAATCAGTTTTTTGTGTGTTTCAGTAAACACTGAAGATGTTCGCTTGTGTTAGTACTGGACTCTGCTAAGTGATACTGGACTGCTCGTTATTCCATACGCTCGTTTTGTTGACATTCTATCTCTCTCCGTTCCTTCCCGAGTGGATCTCCAAGTAGCTGCAGAGCCGCAGAGTCAGTGGCGCAACGCCACAGTGCCGTCTCTGCTCTGAGCCGAGCTGCAGAGCCGCAGAGCCAACTCTGCCTAAGGACAATTCTCCCCTTGTGCTTTTTGTTGTTTTCGCTCATTTCTGTTTTGTAAATAAATACGCCCTGGTTTTTGGCTAACTCTGAACTACCTGTGCTGTTGGGGTTGTTAACAAACCATAACAATCATTTTAATATTCAAGTCCATAATCAAGAGCTACAGAGGGAAAAAAGGGGCAGGACACAAGTGTTCACCATCCACCCCTCACCACCATCCACCCCTCACCACCATGATTCCTGTTCCTCCCGGCAGCAGGTCAAAGTGTCCTTGAGCAAGAGACTTAACTGCTCCCAATGAGCAGGTTGGCACCTTGCATGGTTACCTCCATCGTGAATGGGTGAATGTGAGGCATACGTTGTAAAGCGCTTTGGATATAAAGTACTATAAATGCAGTCAATTGACCATTTACCATTGACTTCCATGGTCAAATTAGACACAAAATGAAATTGCACATACCTGTAGGTTATTCACTTAGAGCAGGGGTGGGCAACTTTGTATATGGTGAGGGCCACTAAATTTCCACAATCACTCTGGGGGGCCGCATTGTTTATCGGCAGTCCCGCCAGTAGTACCCCATCACTCAAATAGCCCATAATAGTCACAGATGTGATAAATAAGGCATATAAACTATTATAATTTGTTGTAACTTTGTTTTTATTCCATTTAAAACGCATTTAGTAATGCTTAATTTCAACTTTATGAATTTATAAATACAGCTGAATTTGAAAGTATTGCTGTGTAACCCAAATATATACAAAAGTGACAAATTATAATTAAGACTTATATTACAATAAATGTATGAACTTAAAGCCCACTGCTCAACAAACACAAAGGAGCATTCCTGCTGCATTTCACTACAACAGTAAATCAAAAGTGCAATAATAAATGATTTTGTTAAATGTATAAACTTTTATCCTGCTACTAAACAAAACATTCCTGAGTGCCTCCCATTGACCCTTTATCAAACTGGCATGACATTCACCCTCCACCCACAGTGGGTCAATAATGGTTCTGTCTTTAATGAGACACTTGTGGTCTCTCCTGTTGGCGCACAATAGAAGGAATGTCAACTTCAATGTTTGTGCATGCGATCTGCATCAGATGAAATAACATTTAATTTGTGTGTGCGCACGTGCACATCCGTGCGCATACTTCTGTTCAGAAAAGTGCTGGGACAGTGTGGTACAGCGTGGCATGACCACTGCACCCCTGATTATTAGTGACCCACAATAGATGGAAATTATGTTAGCGAACTTACCTGATGTATAATGCAGTGCAGCATTGGACACTCAACGCCACTCTGCCTTAGAAGCCCGGCGAATCCTGTGTGTTTTCCTTTCATTGCGGGTGCTCCATCGGTAACAACAGCGGACTGTTTATCAAACCCCCCATATTGCTGCACGGCACTTTCAACAGTGTTGAATATGTCCACACTAGGGCTGACCCCTATTAGTCGAATAGTCGACTAATCGATCGAAAGGAGCCATAGTCGACTGCCAACCTCTTAGTCGAATGCAAAAAATTAAAAAAATTATATATTTTTTAAAAATAAATATTGGCCTGGGGCCGCATGGAGTGTCGGTGAGGGCCGCATGCGGCCCGCGGGCCGCCAGTTGCCCCTCCCTGACTTAGAGTAACAGCATGGTGATGATTCATATTGTGTTTGAACCCACAGGGGACCGGACAACATAACACTCAACTACAGAAATCGACTGCGTATCCCATAATGATTTGGATTCTAATGTATTGAGGGGAATTGGTCTCTGCTTTGTTAGGAGGAAAGAAAAAATAATTTCATGAATGACCGCTTATGGGTTTGCAGACTAGATAGCCATTGATTGCGTAGGATTTGTAACCAAATATGAAATACAATTACTCTCTGTCCCCTCAAATGTGTGTGTGTGTGGGAGGGGGGGGTGTATGTATAAAATGCCTCCATGGTTATGAAGAAACTTACAAACAGTAGGGCTGAACAACCTTATTAATTTACTTATTAATTTGTGTATCTTACTTTACCTGAACCTTATTACATATATACCTATATTACATTTTTGTATCTGAATTACATTTTGTAATTCAGAAGACCCCAGTGAAGCTTTTACCACTACCCCATTCAAAAAAGTGCTGATTATCTAAGGGATTGTAATATCTAGTCCTATAAGCTCAACTGATAAACTGGAGAAATCCAGTGACTGCTGTGAAAGTGCAGCTGACAACAAGGGAAAGACCATGTGACGGCTTGGAAAGACAGCTGACAGGAAGGAAAGACCCCAACGGGGCTGTCATGGACTAGCTATCCATGATGGCAGGCTCCGTCGCTTAATTAAGTGCACAAAAGCCACCCCTCATTGCTACGAAAAGTCTAAAGAGAAAAACACCCCTAGAGTCTGCGAGAGCGGGGGCGGAAGATGACTCATCGGCTGACCACCCGGTAACTGACTCTGGAACAACGACGAACCAGATAATCGGCACATCAACTGAAGGACAGGAGCACAGAGTATGTAGCTGTGGCTGGTCCAAGGTAACATCCATCAGAGGCCTACGAATACATCAAGGCCGGATGAAGTGCTTGAAGAAAGTGAGGCCGGGATCTCGCATTGACCATTATCTTCTGAGAGAAAGGTCAAGTCAGGCGAGTGAAGCTCAGCGGCAGGATTTAACCCACAGTCCACCGAGCATCAGTACCCCGGCTGAAAGTAATTCAAGCACATCAGAGAACTTGGAACCAAGTCACTTGCAACCTTCTTTGGAGCTGAAAGAAGAGCATCGAGGGGTAAAAGCAGAGGGGGGCACACCTGGGACGCCAGGTGTTGCCGTTGAGCCCTTCGGAGGTGTCGTGGGCCTGTCAACGAAACACCAATGAAGGAGGGTGCCCACCTGAAGACCCCAGTGAAGCTTTTACCACTACCCCATTCAAAAAAGTGCTGATTATCTAAGGGATTGTAATATCTAGTCCTATAAGCTCAACTGATAAACTGGAGAAATCCAGTGACTGCTGTGAAAGTGCAGCTGACAACAAGGGAAAGACCATGTGACGGCTTGGAAAGACAGCTGACAGGAAGGAAAGACCCCAACGGGGCTGTCATGGACTAGCTATCCATGATGGCAGGCTCCGTCGCTTAATTAAGTGCACAAAAGCCACCCCTCATTGCTACGAAAAGTCTAAAGAGAAAAACACCCCTAGAGTCTGCGAGAGCGGGGGCGGAAGATGACTCATCGGCTGACCACCCGGTAACTGACTCTGGAACGACGACGAACCAGATAATCGGCACATCAACTGAAGGACAGGAGCACAGAGTATGTAGCTGTGGCTGGTCCAAGGTAACATCCATCAGAGGCCTACAAATACATCAAGGCCGGATGAAGTGCTTGAAGAAAGTGAGGCCGGGATCTCGCATTGACCATTATCTTCTGAGAGAAAGGTCAAGTCAGGCGAGTGAAGCTCAGCGGCAGGATTTAACCCACAGTCCACCGAGCATCAGTACCCCGGCTGAAAGTAATTCAAGCACATCAGAGAACTTGGAACCAAGTCACTTGCAACCTTCTTTGGAGCTGAAAGAAGAGCATCGAGGGGTAAAAGCAGAGGGGGGCACACCTGGGACGCCAGGTGTTGCCGTTGAGCCCTTCGGAGGTGTCGTGGGCCTGTCAACGAAACACCAATGAAGGAGGGTGCCCACCTGAAGACCCCAGTGAAGCTTTTACCACTACCCCATTCAAAAAAGTGCTGATTATCTAAGGGATTGTAATATCTAGTCCTATAAGCTCAACTGATAAACTGGAGAAATCCAGTGACTGCTGTGAAAGTGCAGCTGACAACAAGGGAAAGACCATGTGACGGCTTGGAAAGACAGCTGACAGGAAGGAAAGACCCCAACGGGGCTGTCATGGACTAGCTATCCATGATGGCAGGCTCCGTCGCTTAATTAAGTGCACAAAAGCCACCCCTCATTGCTACGAAAAGTCTAAAGAGAAAAACACCCCTAGAGTCTGCGAGAGCGGGGGCGGAAGATGACTCATCGGCTGACCACCCGGTAACTGACTCTGGAACGACGACGAACCAGATAATCGGCACATCAACTGAAGGACAGGAGCACAGAGTATGTAGCTGTGGCTGGGCCAAGGTAACATCCATCAGAGGCCTACGAATACATCAAGGCCGGATGAAGTGCTTGAAGAAAGTGAGGCCGGGATCTCGCATTGACCATTATCTTCTGAGAGAAAGGTCAAGTCAGGCGAGTGAAGCTCAGCGGCAGGATTTAACCCACAGTCCACCGAGCATCAGTACCCCGGCTGAAAGTAATTCAAGCACATCAGAGAACTTGGAACCAAGTCACTTGCAACCTTCTTTGGAGCTGAAAGAAGAGCATCGAGGGGTAAAAGCAGAGGGGGGCACACCTGGGACGCCAGGTGTTGCCGTTGAGCCCTTCGGAGGTGTCGTGGGCCTGTCAACGAAACACCAATGAAGGAGGGTGCCCACCTGAAGACCCCAGTGAAGCTTTTACCACTACCCCATTCAAAAAAGTGCTGATTATCTAAGGGATTGTAATATCTAGTCCTATAAGCTCAACTGATAAACTGGAGAAATCCAGTGACTGCTGTGAAAGTGCAGCTGACAACAAGGGAAAGACCATGTGACGGCTTGGAAAGACAGCTGACAGGAAGGAAAGACCCCAACGGGGCTGTCATGGACTAGCTATCCATGATGGCAGGCTCCGTCGCTTAATTAAGTGCACAAAAGCCACCCCTCATTGCTACGAAAAGTCTAAAGAGAAAAACACCCCTAGAGTCTGCGAGAGCGGGGGCGGAAGATGACTCATCGGCTGACCACCCGGTAACTGACTCTGGAACGACGACGAACCAGATAATCGGCACATCAACTGAAGGACAGGAGCACAGAGTATGTAGCTGTGGCTGGTCCAAGGTAACATCCATCAGAGGCCTACGAATACATCAAGGCCGGATGAAGTGCTTGAAGAAAGTGAGGCCGGGATCTCGCATTGACCATTATCTTCTGAGAGAAAGGTCAAGTCAGGCGAGTGAAGCTCAGCGGCAGGATTTAACCCACAGTCCACCGAGCATCAGTACCCCGGCTGAAAGTAATTCAAGCACATCAGAGAACTTGGAACCAAGTCACTTGCAACCTTCTTTGGAGCTGAAAGAAGAGCATCGAGGGGTAAAAGCAGAGGGGGGCACACCTGGGACGCCAGGTGTTGCCGTTGAGCCCTTCGGAGGTGTCGTGGGCCTGTCAACGAAACACCAATGAAGGAGGGTGCCCACCTGAAGACCCCAGTGAAGCTTTTACCACTACCCCATTCAAAAAAGTGCTGATTATCTAAGGGATTGTAATATCTAGTCCTATAAGCTCAACTGATAAACTGGAGAAATCCAGTGACTGCTGTGAAAGTGCAGCTGACAACAAGGGAAAGACCATGTGACGGCTTGGAAAGACAGCTGACAGGAAGGAAAGACCCCAACGGGGCTGTCATGGACTAGCTATCCATGATGGCAGGCTCCGTCGCTTAATTAAGTGCACAAAAGCCACCCCTCATTGCTACGAAAAGTCTAAAGAGAAAAACACCCCTAGAGTCTGCGAGAGCGGGGGCGGAAGATGACTCATCGGCTGACCACCCGGTAACTGACTCTGGAACGACGACGAACCAGATAATCGGCACATCAACTGAAGGACAGGAGCACAGAGTATGTAGCTGTGGCTGGTCCAAGGTAACATCCATCAGAGGCCTACGAATACATCAAGGCCGGATGAAGTGCTTGAAGAAAGTGAGGCCGGGATCTCGCATTGACCATTATCTTCTGAGAGAAAGGTCAAGTCAGGCGAGTGAAGCTCAGCGGCAGGATTTAACCCACAGTCCACCGAGCATCAGTACCCCGGCTGAAAGTAATTCAAGCACATCAGAGAACTTGGAACCAAGTCACTTGCAACCTTCTTTGGAGCTGAAAGAAGAGCATCGAGGGGTAAAAGCAGAGGGGGGCACACCTGGGACGCCAGGTGTTGCCGTTGAGCCCTTCGGAGGTGTCGTGGGCCTGTCAACGAAACACCAATGAAGGAGGGTGCCCACCTGAAGACCCCAGTGAAGCTTTTACCACTACCCCATTCAAAAAAGTGCTGATTATCTAAGGGATTGTAATATCTAGTCCTATAAGCTCAACTTTCTATTTGTTTAACTTTTTTCTATCCTTATTTATTTATTCTTTCCTTCCATCTTCCTTTCTAGTGCGGTGGCTTAGCAAAAAAAAATTGGACGCGCCAGACAAAAGCACCACATTTTTTCCACGTGTTCCTCATCATCATAGCTTTCATTTTGGGGTAGGGGCCACGTCATCATGATGGATTTCAAGATGGCCGCCATGTAAAATCAAAGTTCTGCCCATTAATAAATATCTTGGTCCATAGCGTGCTCAATATTTGAGCGAACACAAAAGGTATTGGTATCCCTGTAAACTAGAGAAGCTAAGCTTTCCATTGGTACCATTTTCAATAAGCCCAACTGTTGGGAAGGGGGTTTTAATAGGCAATGATTCAAAATTATGTTAAATTTTCGACCTAGAAAAAACTGCCATGCTCATCTTCCAAAAGCTCCCTGTCTTGGTATGTATGTGTGTGAATGAAGTTGGGTGTTAAATTGGGGGTGGATGGGAGGGTTAAAATGTATAACTGCAGAATATTTAAATGCTCAAGACTGTAATTGTTGGGATATTGCAGGAAGGGGGGGGGGTTAAAAACCACAGAATATTGTACATTGTAATTGTTATTTGTTCTGTGTGAAGCTAATCAAAAAATAAATGAAAAGAAATTCCTCCAGGGTTAATCTGATATTCACCTCAAATTAATGAACGTCTGAACTTGAACCTCATAGTCACTGTTCCGTTTAAAATCTGACGTGCTGGAGTACAGAGACAAAACAACAACAGATGTTTCACTGGACTCAGTGTGACGTGTCATGAATCCTGCACTCATTCAAACATGATTCTATTATAGTCCATTTTCTTTAATAAATGTGATTTTGAAATGACTTGATTATTACAAGGAACTATACTATCTTAGTTGATAAAAGACCTAGAGACATTGTCATTTACGTGTTACATTTGTAATGGTTTCTAGCCTGTGGCCTGGCGGCCTGTGATCTGTTTCAGCCCCTTGGCCCGCGAGGTAATATGGATAGATGAGGGCTTTTAGTCAGTGCACTGGAGCAAAGCACAAAGATTCATTAGTCTAGAGTGGGGAATTAAAAGAACAATAAAAGTTCTTATAAACCTGGGGAGTGCGGTTCCATTGTGATTTTCCGCCATTGTTGCCACCAAGTGTAAATCAGTAATTATGGCCATATACCGTATTGTGTAAGTTCACAGTCTTTGACGGAGGGATATATTATAACATTTTTACTGTTACAACCAATAAAGATAACTGTTTCAGCTTAATCTGTTCATGAGAAAATGTGTTTTATATTGCAATCTTTACTAGTTTCCGTGGTAACCACTACAGTATCCACAAGCCCTGCCAATCCCTTGTCATTCTTGCTCGCTGTTGGTCCCGTTTACCGCAGTCTTCATTTTCATCGTGAACGCTATGAACATCCACGTCCAGATAACATAAACGATGGCGTTGAGAAAACAATCTGAGTCAGGTAATCGTGTGTGAGGGTTGGTCCGATTCCGCACACTTCAAGGTACCAATTACCTTCGCGCACCTGAAGTGAGTTCTAATCAGCTCGGTGGAGCCCTTATATATATTCTGGTGTTCCTAACGTTCTGTGTCGGGTCGTTTTGGATTACCACTGGCTGCTGCTGGTTTCCTCCTGTGTTGTACCTCGTCTGTTTCTCTCCAGGACGTCTATGGAAGTCGCCGCTGTTGCTTTGCTCTGCCATCCGTTGGATCTCTGCCTCGTAGACCGATTTGCGCAATTGCGCCTTGGTGAGTTTTGGAACGTACTTTTTTTGGATACTCTGTTTTTCTCACATTTTCCTGGACTCGGGACCTTTCTGTTTTTTGTGTGTTTGGGTAACACTGAAGAGGAGCCGCTTGTTGTTGTTACTGACTCAGCTAAACAATTCTGGACTGCATTGTATTCCGTTGGCTCGTCTTGTTGACATTATCTCTCTCTCTGTTTCCCGAGTGGATCGTCAAGTAGCTGCAGAGCCGCAGAGTCAGAGGCGCAACGCCACAGTGCCGTCTCTGCTCTGAGGACGAGCTGCAGAGCCGCAGACAACTCTGCCAAGAACATTCTCCCTTTGTGCTTTTGTTGTTTTCGCTTATTTCTGTTTTGTAAATAAATACGCCCTGGTTTTTGGCTAACTCTGAACTACATTTACATTTACATTTAGTCATTTAGCTGACGCTTTTATCCAAAGCGACTTACAAGTTCTGTACGACAAGACAGCAAGAAGGGTACAACTCTATCAGCTGAGTAACAATGTTCATCAAGTGTTGCGTGTTACAGTGTAGGTTAGTTTATTAGGACAAGTGCATGACAGTAAGGTTAGTCAGGGTTAGATTTTTTTTTTTTTTTTTTTTTTTATCATTTCAGATAATGGTTGAAGAAGTGAGTCTTTAGTCGACGGCGAAAGATTGGACGGGATTCGGCTGTCCTAACTGGGATGGGTAGTTCATTCCACCATTGTGGGGCAAGGACTGAGAATAGGCGGCTTCTCTTTGATGACCCTCCGGGAGCTTGGATAGGAGTAGGTCTGAGGCGGCCAGAAGATGCAGAGCGTAGGGGTCTTGAGGGTGTGTAGTTAGAGACCATTGACCGGAGGTAGGCGGGAGCGGTTCCCTTTGCTGCACGGTATGCTAGGTCGAGGGCCTTGAAGCGGATACGTGCAGCAATGGGGAGCCAGTGCAGGTCCCTAAGAAGTGGGGTGACATGGGCCGACTTCGGTAGGTTTGATATCAGGCGGGCCGCTGCGTTTTGAATGAGTTGAAGAGGCTTGGTGGCAGTGGCCGGGAGGCCAGCTAGCAGTGCGTTGCAGTAGTCGAGGCGGGAGATGACTGTTGATTGGATGAGGAGTTGGGTGGCTTCTTTTGTCAGGAAGGGGCGTATCCTTCTGACGTTGCTCAGGAGGAATCTGCAGGTTCTGGTTGTCGCTGCGATGTGAGCAGAGAAGTTCAACTGGTCGTCGAGGACAACACCAAGGTTCTTGGCGGTCGGGGACGCGGTCACAGCTGCATTCTCGACTGTGATGGAGAGGTCGGTCAGGGGGGAGGATTTGGCCGGCAGGTGGAGCAATTCTGTTTTGCTTAGGTTCAGTTTGAGGTGGTTGGTCGTCATCCAGGCGGAGATGTCGGACAGACAGGCCGAGATCCGCTCAGAGACGTGGATATCTGAGGGAGGGAAGGAGAGGAAGAGTTGAGTATCATCGGCATAACAATGATATGAGAAGCCATGAGACGTGATAATGTTACCCAGTGATTTAGTGTAGAGGGAGAAGAGAAGGGGTCCTAGGACCGAGCCCTGGGGGACACCCGTCCGGAGGGGGCGGGTGGCCGACAGAGTCCCTCTCCATGACACTTGGTAGGAGCGGTCGTTGAGGTATGATGTCAGCCATGTCAGCGCAGATCCAGCCACTCCCATTCCTGCGAGGGCCGCGAGGAGGATCTGATGGTTGACTGTGTCGAAGGCTGCAGATAGATCTAGGAGAATCAGGACAGAGGAGAGGCCTTTCGCTTTTGCTAAGTGAAGTGCCTCTGTGACCGCAATGAGGGCCGTTTCTGTGGAGTGGCCAGTCCGGAAGCCAGACTGATTGGGGTCTAGGAGGTCATTCTGTAAGAGATAAGCAGTAAGTTGGTTGGATACAGCACGTTCAAGTGTTTTAGAAAGAAAGGAGAGAAGAGAGACAGGACGATAGTTGGCTATGACGGTGGGGTTCAGGGTTGGTTTTTTTATGAGGGGCGTGACTCTGGCTTGTTTTAGGGAGGTGGGGACCACCCCCGAGTTGAGTGAGGAGTTGATGGTTGCAGTTAGGAATGGGAGGATGTCCGGTGCTATGGTCTGGAGGAGTGGGGAGGGTAGCCGGTCCAGCTGGCATGTAGTCGGACGGTTCGACGTTACCAGTGTCAGGGTCTCGGCTTCTGTAATGGGAGAGAAAGATGACAGAGTGAAGGATGAGGTTCTCGATTCAGCGTTTGGAATGGGTGGGGGTTGGGAGAAGGAGCTGCGGATGTTCTCCACTTTTTCCTCAAAGAAGATCGCAAAGTCTTCGGCAGAAAAAGATGAGGGAGGAGGGGGTGGGGGGGGAGTGAGGAGGGAGGACATGGTAGCATGCAGTTTGCGAAGATTCTTGGCAGAGGCCTCGATCCTATGGTGAAAGAAAGAAGCTTTGGCATTAGTAATGGTTTTGGAGAATGTTAACAAGAGGTTGTGATATGTGTCGATGTCAGCAGTGAGGCGTGATTTTCTATACTTCCTCTCAGCCGCTCTCAGGACCTGTCTTTGTTCTCTCACTGCATCCGTCAGCCATGGACTGGGTGGGGAACGGCGGGCAGGTTTCTCAACGAGGGGACAGAGCTTGTCAAAGGAGGTTGCAAGGGCTGAGAGGAGGGTGGAGGTTGCCATCTCTGTGGGGAGAGCAGAGAAGGTGTCACTCAAAGGTAGAGCGGATATTATGTCAGAGGAGAGGGTGGAGGGGGATAGGGAGGCCAGGTTACGTCTGAGTGAGACGGTTTGAGTTGGGGTGAAGACCTTTCGGTTAAGCATGAGAGTTAGTGAGAAGGATATGAAGGAATGGTCAGATACATGTAGGGGAGTTACCGTGGTGTTAATGATGCTGGAGTTACGGGAAAATATGAGATCCAAGGAGTTGCCTGCTTTGTGGGTGGGAGGCATGGCAGTGGGAGTCAGGTCAAATTGAACTACCTGTCTATGCCGTGCTATTGGGGTTGTTGACAAACCATAACATCGTGAGTATGTATCCTAATTCCAATAGTGTATTCTGTCTGTTGTTTTGCCTATTTTGATTTGTCCTCTCAGCTATGTAGCTTTCACTCGAGACTGGGTTTGTAGTGTAATTGTAGTACTGTTGCCAGTGCTGTAGTCGAGTCACTAAATCTCGAGTCCGAGTTGAGTCTCGAGTCCCCAGTGATCGAGTCAGAGTCCAAGTCTGAGTCACCAAAGAAGAACCTGAGTCGAGTCCCTATTACCCTAGTCCGAGTCCGAGTCATCAAGGTTGAGTCCACTCCACTCTGGCAGTCAAGGGCTGACATAAACATTTTAAAAGGTCTACATTAAACATAAATGACACAGCGGTCACCGTTTCAAAGGGAGTTTATTTACTTTGTGACACAATAGCAAAACAATTGCACTAGTCATCAATATCTTATGCTAAATGATTAGGGTCTATTACAAACATTTTTTAATAATAAATAACTGTATTTATCAACAAGACAGAGTCCTTGTCTGCACCTTCCGAGTCCGAATGCAGTCTATGCTCAAGTCCAAGTCCAAGTCATCAGTGCTCAAGTCAAGTCGAGTCATGAGTCCTGAAAATCAGTCCAGGACTCGGACTTGAGTAATACAACACTGACTGGTGCCATATGGCACCAACAGGTACACAGTGTTGTACCCGTGACTTTGTTCTAGTTTTTCAAAAACATTTTAATCTTATTTAATTATGCTCAACTCTGCTCCCATAAAAATGTCAGACCGATTGAATATGTGGAACTGTATGAACCCAGCTACCTCCAGGAACAGTGATGCCACAGATTACTTGTAAAAGTAATCTGATTACTGATTACTGATTACTCCTTTAAAAAGTAATCTAAGTTACTTTACTGATTACTTGATTATCAGAGTAACTTAGTTACTTTGAAAGTAACTAGGTTACGAAGTCGTCGTCGTTCCCCCAAAAAAAAAATTTAAACGCTTTATTGAAAGTGCATAAATTGTTTTTAACTTGTTTCTCTGCACATAACGTAAATTGTTAAACTAGTGCTTCAGCTTCTGTACCATCAAGTATGGTAAAGCAACAGTCTATGATGCTCACAGCATTAGAGCAGCCAGCCAGTGGTTTTACAAAACCAGTGTATCACATCTAACAAATGCAGGCTGAACTATTCAATTATATCAACTGTAACTATTAAATTGTTTTTATAAATGTCTCTCTATAAACATACAATCAGTCTCTCTTTAACATGTAAATTAACTGTAAATCTGGCAAATAAGAGCTTTTGCTCTGCCACCATCAACCCTCCTGTACCTAGTCGAAGCGTCGGCTAGTGTTGTGATTCCAGATGCTTTCAATGCAATTGGATGTGCTGTTTTTAGCGGTAGACAGTATTTTGTTTCCTCCGCCGTGAAGTAGTGACTGAGGCTACGTTTAGACGAGCGTTTTGGGGTGGAATTCTGAACAGAAACCGCAAAAGTCATCTTGCGGTTTCACTTTTAATTTTGCCAAGCGTTTTGGGGTGGAATTCTCCGACGACGGAGCCCTGCTGTCACACGATTGGCGCATATGTCACATGACGTGCTGTGAAGACCCGCCCTACTCTGCCTCTGATTCGCAGACTGTGGATGGGGAATGTGATTGGACCAAAGCAGAGTCACTCACAGACAGAGGGACCAGTCACGCCGCGGGACACATTCTTGTATTTAACCCTTTCACGGCCACACCACGTCACTCCCAAATAAGAAAAACAGCTCAAAATGTATTTTTGACTGTCGAAAACGAAATAAAATACTGCATTCCGCCTGCATTATGAATTTATGATGAGATAGTAACGAAATAGTAATGCACAGCCACTTGGACAAGTGACTGCAATCAGATTACTGGCTTTTAAATATTAACGCGTTAGATTACTATTTTCGGGGAAAAGTAATCAGATTACAATAACGCGTTACTTAGTAACACGTTACTGGCATCACTGTCCAGGAAGTCCCTGCAGTAAGGACCATGGCAAAAACTAATCTGAAACCAAGACGGTCTTAAAAGTATCACGTGACTCCTGCAGGTCTATAAATAAGTAGATATAATCACAGGGGCACAAAAATTGCTGAGAGAAATTAAAGACACTTTGGGATATTGGAGTCACTCCAATTTGGTTTAATATACTCGTCTTATAATTATAATAACTATTTGGATAATGCTCATTCATGGGTTATAATGAACCCAATGAATAGCTGTAGGAGAGTCCCCACTGTGGCTGCGTTTAGGCTATCCCTCCTGGGGTGGTAAATACAAGGACCTCCCTGGTCCACCAATTGGGGCCTGGTGGTGGAGCACAGCACTGGAACAGTCCAGACGTCACGTGGTCCTCGGGAAATCAGATGGTCTAAGACAGCACATTTAGAAAGGTGTGCTCAGTAGAACGCAAATCTCAACCAGGTTGCAGCCACCCATTTATTTTTCTAGTAGCCTACAGTACATGTTAGGAAGAGCTTAAGTGTAGGGGGTGGGGCAAACATATACCAATGAAAGCACATCTCCCCGCATTATTCCTATTACACTAGCCCACTATTACACTATGCCACTATTACACACTATAACACTATTTCACTGTGACATTATTGCAAACTACTAAACTATTGCACTATTACACTATCCCACTAGTACACTACGGTATTTCACACTATTACACGATTGCACCATTACAGACTATTATACTATGACATTATTACACATTTGCATTACATTTTACATTTCGTAAAGGAGAGAAAAGCCCTGACTGTGCGCGGCTGTAACAAAAGGGCCATAACATCACATATCTCCAACTTGCGCATCAAATATCAGCTTATACGACTTGGCAGGTTGTTCACAAGCTACTTCTGGGTTGGAAACTCGTCCACCTGACATAATAGGATAAGATCCGATAAGATAATCCTTTATTGATCCCCTTGGGGAAATTCAGGCATTATAGCAGCATGGGTGAGGGGAGAGGAGAGGTACAGGTACATGGTAATAGTAGAATACATGATACAGGTCATGAAGTGATAGTACAGTAGAAAAGTAAAACATTTAAATAGGCAGTGTAAACAATATAACAATATAATTTCAGTATACGCATATGAGCAAGTATGCCGTGTAAATCAAGGTGCAGGTGGTGAGGGTCTGTATGCCCTATCAGTTATATTTGCATTACAATACATATAGTTACAATAGACACTATAATCTAAATACATACAGTATACAGTATACACACAACACCATGTAGACACGGAACAACAGCAACACAGGTCAAATCGGTGAAGACATGTGAAGACAGCAGCTATTTCAGTTTTCCTATACCTTTTTGTTGTTGTTGTTCTTAGCTCTATTTATTTAGATGTTTTAAAATGTTCTTATGTACCTTAAAGATACTACTACTACTACCATATATGTATATATATATATATATATATATATATATATATATATATATATATATATATATATATATATATATATATATATATATATATATATGTGTTTCATTACATATATACATTCATACCAATGATTCGCCTGTTCTATTCTCCATCCATCTATCATCCATTGCAACACTATAATATCACAACATCCAGTTGGGGGATGATCCCCCTTTGACCATCCCATCTGAGGTTTCTCTCCTCCTCGCCGCCTGTGGTGCTTTATTTCCCCTATTGCTAGATTTTTAGTGAGTCGTTCCTTATCTTCATTGGGGAACGTCTGGGTGTGTTGCCTATTTGGATTTTATGGTGTTTTTTGTTTTTGACCTATTTTTTCTTTTTTCTTTTTTTTTTTTTCTCTTTTTTCCTCTGATTTTCTCCCATCCCAATGTTAGTCGTTATGCCAATTCCCAATCCCCTTCCTGGTCGCTGCGCACTTACCCCCCACAGTCGGTCTGGGAGAGTGGAGGCTATCACATGCTTCCTCCGACACACGTCTAGCCAATCAACCGCTTCTTTTCACCTGGCAGCGCGGACTTTCACTGAGAGGATTAGATCCTATCCGCGCTTAGCAGGCGCCCCGACCGAACTGTAGGAGTCGCTGTTTACAACGACCCGGACCCACCCCGCCAGCTTCTCCCACCCTCTAATACTGCCAATTGTATTAGTGTGAACGGTCAACCAAGCTGGTGACAACCCCGGAGCTGTGAGCTGGATTCGAACAGGCGAATCCAGCGTCTCCGGGGTTGGTGACAAACGCAATCTCCGCTACGCCAGTTTTTGACCTATTGTGATGTTTCTTCCTGACTTGTACAAGAACACTTGTACAGCCCATGGGGGCTATTCCATGTGATTGCGGGCTATACAATTTTTTTTTATTATTATTTTTTATTTTAACTCATTTGGACCAATGATCATTTCTGGATCAAAGTGTCTCATGAATGCTACAACGGTGTCGCTATGAAGCAATTCAAGTGGGTGATGAACATTTGCAATAAAATGTCCTTCCCTTTTAGACACATCTCGTATGACTAGCCATCCACAGTGTTTATCGAGGAGGGAGACGAGCTGTTATCCTGCTTGCTCCAACAAATTACTGGGCTGAGTGCTGATGTAATTGGTTGAATTAGAATTTAGTCGAATATCAAATAAGGGCCATTTAAATGTTCCACCAACACTCTTCTCTCACTCCCTTCCATAGCTCTCTCTCTCTTTCTCTCTCCCTCCCCTCCAATACATTTAGCTCCCTCTCTCTCCATCTCTCTCTCTATCCATCTCTCTCCCCTCTCTCTCTCTCTCTCTCTCTCTCTCTCTCTCTCTCTCTCTCTCTCTCTCTCTCTCTCTCTCTCTCTCTCTCTCTCTCTCTCTCTCTCTCTCTCTCTCTCTCTCTCTCTCTCTCTCTCTAACTCAAAGGAGCCCCCTTAAAGGAACACGCCGAAATTAGCTTACCGTCTTCTCCAGAGAGAGACAAGAAGATAGATACCAGTTTCCTCTCTGTGCGTTCAGTAGAAAGCTATCTGGCTGCCCGTTAGCCTAGCTTAGCACATTGAATGGAGGCGGACCTGGCCGGTTAACCTAGGTATTGTCCAACTAACACCTCTCCTGAAGTATTTTTTTTTTTTATTATTTCTTTTTTGTTCTCACTTTTTCTGTATTTTGCTCCCATCCCAATTTAGTCGTTATGCCAATTCCCTTCCTGGTCGTTGCGCGCATTGCCCCACTGTCGGCCTAGGGAGGGTGAAGACTACCACATGCCTCCTCCGATACATGTGGAGTCAGCCAGCCGCTTCTTTTCACCTGACAGCGAGGAGTCTCACTGGGGGAATGTAACACGTGCGGAGGTTCACGCTATTTCCCCTCAGATCCCCTCCCTGCTGAACAGGCGCCCCAACCGACCAGTAGGAACCGCAGTTTACAACGACCAGGATACACACCCCACCGGCTTCCCACCCGCTAACACTGCCAATTGTGTTAGTAGGGACGACTGACCAAGCCGGAGATACCGCTGACAGCTGGATTCGATCCCAGAGTCTCTGCGGTGGTAGGCAAGTGCATTCTCCACTGCGCTACCCAGCCGCCCACAACCTCTCCTGAAGGTTAACCGGCCATGTCCGCTCCCATTCATTGTGCTAAGCTAGGCTAACATGCAGCCATATAGCTTTCTACTGAACGCACAGAGAGGAAACTGGTATCTATCGTCTTGTCTGACTCTGGAGAAGACAGCAGGCGCATTTTGCCCATAATGTTGGAGTGTTCCTTTAAAGTTCTCTTTCGAGTTAATTTCCCATTGTTTTTTAATGGACTCTCTATGACTTGACCTATTTTTGTGGCAAGTTCATTCACAACATCATGTATACGGTATGTTTCGCTCTCGCCCCCTGGTGTTGTTCTGAGACGCTGGCGAGAGGGAAACACGTCTCTATTCTCTCCTCTCGCCCCCCTGCCGCTGCCCAGCACACAGCCACGCCACTCACATCCTTTATGGTCATATTCGGGAAAGTGCTTGGGGGTGAATTGGCCGATTTACGGCGTATGAAATATTTCCTTCACTCTTTCTCTCTCTCCACCACACACTCTCTCTCTCCTTGCCGTTCTCTCTAAATCCACCTCTCGCTTTACCCTGGTCTCTCGATCTCTCTCTCTCACTCACTCTCACTGACTAGCCTCTCTATACCTCCACCCCCCCCCTCTCTCAGCAGGGCTGAAATGGCCGAGCTATAGCGTATGAAATATTTCTCTCACTTTCTAAATCAATCTCTCTAAATAAAGGTCTCCCACTCCCTATCGTTCTCTCTAAATCGACCTCCCTCGCCCCCCCCCCCCTCTCTCTCTCTCTCTCCCTCTCTCTCCCTCTCTCTCCATCTCTCTCCCTCTCTCTCGTTCTCTCTCTCTCCATCTCCCTCCTCTCTCTCTCTCTCTCTGTCCCGTTCTCTCTTTCTCTCTAGTTTCCATCTCTCCTCTCTTCATCCCCTCCCTCCCTGGGAGAGACTTCTGTGAAGAAGCTGGGGTGAATCGGCTGATCTGTGGCGTATGAAACAATTTAGCAGCGTGGAGCTGTCTGTGTGATCGAGTCGCTCCGTCTCCACCAGCCGAGACGAGATGTGTAAAGCTGTGTCCTGCCTCTGTGGAGACGAGACGTGTAAATCCGTCTATCTGTGGAGACGAGGTGTAAATCTGTCTATCTGTGGAGACGAGGTGTAAATCTGTCCATCTGTGGAGACGAGACGTGTAAATCTGTCCACTGCATCTGTGGAGACGAGACGTGTAAAGCCTTGTCCACTGCCTCTGTGGAGACGAGGTGTAAAGCCTTGTCCACTGCCTCTGTGGAGACGAGACGTGTAAAGCCTTGTCCACTGCCTCTGTGGAGACGAGGTGTAAAGCCTTGTCCACTGCCTCTGTGGAGACGAGGTGTAAAGCCCTTGTCCACTGCCTCTGTGGAGACGAGACGTGTAAAGCCTTGTCCACTGCCTCTGTGGAGGCGAGACGTGTAAAGCCTTGTCCACTGCCTCTGTGGAGACGAGACGTGTAAAGCCTTGTCCACTGCCTCTGTGGAGGCGAGACGTGTAAAGCAGTGTCCTGCCTCTGTGGAGACGAGACGTGTAAAGCCGTGTCCTGCCTCTGTGGAGGCGAGACGTGTAAAGCCTTGTCCACTGCCTCTGTGGAGACGAGACGTGTAAAGCCTTGTCCACTGCCTCTGTGGAGGCGAGACGTGTAACGCCGTGTCCTGCCTCTGTGGAGGCGAGACGTGTAAAGCCGTGTCCTGCCTCTGTGGAGGCGAGACGTGTAAAGCCTTGTCCACTGCCTCTGTGGAGACGAGACGTGTAAAGCCTTGTCCACTGCCTCTGTGGAGGCGAGACGTGTAAAGCCTTGTCCACTGCCTCTGTGGAGACGAGACGTGTAAAGCCTTGTCCCACTGCCTCTGTGGAGGCGAGACGTGTAAAGCCTTGTCCACTGCCTCTGTGGAGGCGAGACGTGTAAAGCCTTGTCCACTGCCCTCTGTGGAGGCGAGACGTGTAAAGCCGTGTCCTGCCTCTGTGGAGACGAGACGTGTAAAGCCTTGTCCACTGCCTCTGTGGAGACGAGACGTGTAAAGCCTTGTCCACTGCCTCTGTGGAGGCGAGACGTGTAAAGCCTTGTCCACTGCCTCTGTGGAGGCGAGACGTGTAAAGCCTTGTCCACTGCCTCTGTGGAGGCGAGACGTGTAAAGCCGTGTCCTGCCTCTGTGGAGGCGAGACGTGTAAAGCCTTGTCCACTGCCTCTGTGGAGACGAGACGTGTAAAGCCTTGTCCACTGCCTCTGTGGAGGCGAGACGTGTAAAGCCTTGTCCACTGCCTCTGTGGAGACGAGACGTGTAAAGCCGTGTCCTGCCTCTGTGGAGGCGAGACGTGTAAATTTGTCTATCTGTGGAGACGAGACGTGTAAATCCGTCCATCTGTGGAGACGAGACGTGTAAAGCCGTGTCCACTGCCTCTGTGGAGATGAGGTGTAAATCTGTCCACCTGTGGAGACAAGGTGTAAATCTGTCCACTGCATCTGTGGAGACAAGGTGTAAATCTGTCCACTGCATCTGTGGAGACAAGGTGTAAATCTGTCCACTGCATCTGTGGAGACAAGGTGTAAATCTGTCCACTGCATCTGTGGAGACAAGGTGTAAATCTGTCCATCTGTGGAGACGAGGTGTAAATCTGTCCATCTGTGGAGACGAGGTGTAAATCTGTCCATCTGTGAGACGAGGTGTAAATCTGTCCATCTGTGGAGACGAGGTGTAAATCTGTCCATCTGTGGAGACGAGGTGTAAATCTGTCCATCTGTGGAGACGAGGTGTAAATCTGACCATCTGTGGAGACGAGGTGTAAATCTGTCTATCTGTGGAGACGAGGTGTAAATCTGTCTATCTGTGGAGACGAGGTGTAAATCTGTCCTATCTGTGGAGACGAGGTGTAAATCTGTCTATCTGTGGAGACGAGGTGTAAATCTGTCTATCTGTGGAGACGAGGTGTAAATCTGTCTATCTGTGGAGACGAGGTGTAAATCTGTCTATCTGTGGAGACGAGGTGTAAATCTGTCTATCTGTGGAGACGAGGTGTAAATCTGTCCATCTGTGGAGACGAGGTGTAAAGTATGGATGGACACACACACACACTGTATAAGATAAGATAGATAAGATATTCCTTTATTGATACCTTTGGGGAAATGTGGGCATCATAGCAGCAAGGTGGGGGGGGGGGGGCAGGTAAGGGCAGGCAGGGATGTAAAGTACTTGAGTAATTGTACTTTGTTACAATACTTAAGTACTGTTTTTGGGGAGTTGTACTTCACTGGAGTATTCTTAGGTTTGTATACTTGTACTTTTACTCAATTACATTTCAGAGGAAAAAAAAAACATACTTTTTACTCCTTACATTTAAAATGCAGACCTAAATAGTACAAATCTTGCAGGTCCAACAATTTTTATTAGTATTTGTTTCCATAGCCGAACCTAACGTTAACGTTATTAATCCTGCGGCCGCACTTTATTTAAAAACAGCCAATCAAATCCCCATCAATGGACAATTAACCCATGCTGATTGGTCCTTGTGCAAGACTAGAAAGCGGGGATCTTTGATTAAACAGCTGCTATCAGAAGAATAGACAGTCAGAGTGACAACTGAAGTTAAACCCAAAAGTTTTACAGTTTTGAGTAAATACAGCTACTGCTGAAGATAACGGGGAATGTTCTGGTCTTGTGAGCAATTATTTTGATGTGTATTTATATGGCAGTGGTTCCTAAACGTGTCAAAAAAAAAAAAAAAACTAAACCCTTAATTTTTCCAGGGCTGTAGTTTGGCCAACTTTACAACTCGATGCTGTGATGTGAATGCCATCCATATTAGTTTACCTTGACATGTTATTTCAAATTCGATGGAGAAGTGCATTAAATCATTTTAATGCAAAAAAGTGTCCTCTGGGGGTAAGAGTCAGACACACTTAGCGGTCAGACATTCCAATATATTTCTCCAGGTTTAAAATAGAGGTAGGCACATATGCACATGTGCGCACACACACACATGTGCGCACATCACTGACACAAGCACACATCAACACATGCAATCACGCACATGCACAAACATGCCAGCAGGAACACACACACACACACACACACACACACACACACACACACACACACACACACACACACACACACACACACACACACACACACACACACACACACACACACACACACACACACACACACACACCGTGTGTGTGCGTGTGTGTTGTGTGTGTGTACACAGACATGTATGTGAGAGCATGTTTATGTGCTCACTATCTTGTGGGGTCCATATGCCCTCACAAGAATATAATAAAAAAAATGCAGAAAACCACTTTGTAAAGAGGTGGTCTTAGGGCCTGGGGTCGGGACGCGGTCAGAATAGTGGTTACCTCAAGCTTAGGGGGCAACGGTTAGTATAAGGGTTAAGCATTTGATTGTTTGGATTAAGATGAACGTTAAGGGGTTTTGCAAATAAATTAGTTAATATAAGGTCCAACATACATTTGTGCGTGGTGTGTGTGTGTGTGTGTGTGTGTGTGTGTGTGTGTGTGTGTGTGTGTGTGTGTGTGTGTGTGTGTGTGTGTGTGTGTGTGTGTGTGTGTGTGTGTCAAAGTCTTACCACCCCTTGAGAGAGGGAGAGAGAGGCGCTTGCTCCAATCTAGGTCGAGAGAGGGGCACGAGAGGGTTGCACCTTTTTTTTTTTTAGATTGATGTGGTCTTTAGACCGATTAATCTCCCAACTTAAACAGCCTAATAGGGGCAAGGATACCTTGAGAAGAGAGGAGAGAGAGAGAGAGAGTGAGAGAGAGAGAGAGAGAGAGAGAGAGAGAGAGAGAGAGAGAGAGAGAGAGAGAGAGAGAGAGAGAGAGAGAGAGAGAGAGGCGGAGTTAGATAGATAGAGAGGGGAGGAGATGAGAGAGAGAGAGAGAGAGAGGAGAGAGGAGGGAGAGAGAGAGAGAGAGAGAGAGAGAGAGAGAGAGAGAGAGGAGAGTAGAGAGATGAGAGAGGGAAGGAAGGAAGGAGGGAGCAAATTAGATTGGATGGGAGGAGAGAGAAAGAGAGAGACAGAGAGAAAGAGAGAGACTGATGGGACATGGATTAATTGAGAACGGACTGCAAGAGAGGGAGAAAGAGAGGGTAAGAGAAGGAAAGAGAGAGACGGAGGGAAAGAGTGAGAGTGATATAGAGAGAGGGATGGAGGGGTACATGGGGCAGAAAGGGGTTGAGAAGCCCGGTTTTAAATAATGTTGTATGTGTACAATATGTTCATTATATATGTTAATCAAGGCTGTCAAAGTTATTAACGCGTTAACGCACAATTATTTTAACGCCACCATTTTTTTACACGAGAGAGAGAGAGAGAGAGAGAGAGAGAGAGAGCGAGAGAGAGAGAGAGAGAGAGAGAGGAGAGAGAGAGAGGAGAGAGAGAGAGAGAGAGAGAGAGAGAGAGAGAGAGAGAGAGAGAGAGAGAGAGAGAGAGAGAGAGAGAGAGAGAGAGAGAGAGAGAGAGAGAGAGAGAGAGAGAGAGAGAAGGGGGGGGTGAGAGAGATGAGAAAGGGCAAGAGAGAAAGAGAGCTGGGAGAGTGTGTGTGTGTGTGTGTGTGTGTGTGTGTGTGTGTGTGTGTGTGTGTGTGTGTGTGTGTGTGTGTGTGTGTGTGTGTGTGTGTGTGTGTGTGTGTGAGAGAGAGAGAGAGATAGGGGGGGGGGGTGAGTCCTCAGGGTGAATGTGATGAATTTGATGCAAAATTGCAATGCATGAGGGTCATCCTTTTGTGTTAAATGGCTGCATAAAGCTAGCATTTGTTGACTCATGGTGATAAGAGTATTAAACTTGAAAAAGATCTGTTTAAGGTAGATTACAGATACAGATATGCGATTAATTGCGATTATCGCGAGTTAACTATGGACAATCATGCCATTAATCAGATTAAATATTTTAATCGATTGACATCCTTAGTTAATATATATATTATATTATCATTATTATTATGATCATTATTATTATATATGATATGACAAATATTACTATGTTTTATGACATTTATTACTACTTGTGTTGTATATGACATATATTTCTATAATGTTTTTTATAACATATAATACTATATGTTTTTTATGACATATATTGCTATAAATGTTTTATATGACACATAGAATTATATATGCTTATTTGACATATATTATTATAGATGTTTTATATCACACATATTACTATATATGTTTTATATGATGTATATTAATATATATGTTTTAAATTACATATTACTATAGATGTTTTATTCTGTATACTATGTTTTATATGACATATATTACTATATGTGTTGTATATGAATGAATGAATGAATGAATGAATGAATGAATGAATGAATGAATGAATGAATGAATGAATGAATGAATGAATGAATGAATGAATGAATGAATGAAAACGTTTATTTTGGACATGTTATTCTCCATATTTCTCCAAACAACTCACGATATCTTGTTCCGTCGAACCAAACAATCATTACAAATTAAAAAAACATTAAAAGAAAAACATTAGAAAAAAATAAGGAATTATAAACAAAAGGTCAAGAGCAATGTGTTTGGTTAGCAGACATGTCCAAAAAAGGAGTAGAGGGAAGCTAAGCGTATTTATCCCTAACCCTTACATTTATATTTGTTCTTCATTCATTTTACTCAGACCCGGCGCCATGGGCGGGCATTAAGGGGCCGGGCCCAGCCACTGAGTCAGCTGTGCCCACCCTGGTAATTTTTTTTTATTTTTCAATCAAAGTCGACTATCCAAATCCTTAGTCGGGACAGCCCTAGTGGGCACTGATGTCAACAACAACACTACTGAAGCTAGCACTGCACTCTGTGATAATTCTTTACAGAACATCGCCTTAGTATGCTTCATCGACGCAAGGCCAATTTAATTCAGTTGGCATTTGAGAAGGCTTAACAAAAAAGTTCAGGAATGAGTGGATAGGGGCAGTGTTTAAGAAGATTTCACTCTGTCCCCAAACGCCGCTTGCCGCTCTACTAATGATGGTGAGTAGCCTGTGGAGGAATTTTGTTTTCTTTTTTATGCACCTTATTTTGTCAGTTCAGTTTGTCAGTGAATTCAGAAGTGTTGAATAAATGGAGACTTTTCAAAGATTTAGAATAGAATAGAATAGAAATGTATTATCCTGAGGGAAATTTGACACTGCAAATCACTCAACATTAAACATTTAGACAGAACAAGTCACGAATAAGAATAACAAAACAAATGGCCTAAGAATAAAATAAAATGAAATAGAATAAAAATAGAATAAAAGATACAGTAAATAAATACAGTAAAAATATACTGAGTCTACAGTAGGTGTAATATTGCACAGTGTTGTTTAAAAAGTAAGAGTCCAGGAAGATGGTAACTGTCACTCTGTGCTCAGTGATGCAGTGAGCACAGTGATGCATCGTATAGTCTGATGGCTGTCAGAATGAAGGACTTCTGTGCCGTTCAGTGCTGCATTTAGGTAGTGTGAGCCTATAACATGCTCCTCCTGTCAGCCAAGTCTGTGTATAGTGGGTGGGAGGGGTTTTCCCTGATGGCCTGGAGCTTAGCAAGGTTCCTCCTCTCGCCACCCTCGCTAGAGTCCAGCTCCACCCCAACCACGCTACTGGCCTTCCTGACCATCTTATCCAGCCTGTTTGTGTCCCCTGCTCTCAGTCGCTGCCCAGCAGGTCTGTTATATATTCCGTTCAGTCTGTTTTTGTATAAGTGAATGTTCTTAAGATAGAGAGAAATTAGATTTTTCAATTGCCTCTCTGCTGTTTAGGTTCAGCACCCTGGGCAGCGCCAAGCAAGCCACAGCGCCGCTGTCCAGCTGAAAGTATAAAAGGGAACTTGTGTTGAAAAAACCATTGTGCCCCCCCGAGAACATTTTATGCCGCCCCACTAATTTGTTTCTGCAGCCTGGTCTGATTTTACTAGATATTACATAATTTAGTGTATTACAATATAGAATATACTTTTTACTTATATTAATATTACATATTACTATATATGTTTTATATTATATGTATTACTCAATGTTTTATATGACATATATTACTATATATGGTTTATATTACATATTATTATAGATGTTTTATATTACATATACTATATATGTTTGATATGATATATATATTACTATATATGTTTTATATGACATATACTACTATATATGTTTTATATGACATATTACTATATATGTTTTATATGACATACGTTATTATTATAACATGTTTTGTAAGCACTGATTCACCATATAATTAATTATATAAACTGTAGCATGTTTGATTATGGGAACCTACTCTATCTATATAGTGGGCTGAGATACCCCTGAAGAGAAGGCATGTGTGACTGGAAGTGAGAGCAGGTTTATGGAGGAATGGGGCAATACAAGAGTGTATTTTGGAGATAACAGCTGGGGTGGGCTTGTGGTCAGAGTCTATAGAGGTACAAAATAAAATGTGTTTAACTAGAATAGTTAAGACCAGGCTCACTCTTTACAACTATGGGAAGGAATTTCCATCAATAACCTCCACCTTTGTATTGTGGAATATAGGTATCACTTCATCGATCTCTACGAGGGCAATGAATCTCACATGCATGTAAGATAACTATGTTGAATACAGTGATGGCCACAGAACAAATGTAACCTTATATGTCAGGTACAGGTAGGTGGAGGCTAAATAGTTCTAAAAGCCATCATTTTGACATAATATAATTTCGACATAACATCATTATGCGTCACTTATATTCATCTACAAACTCTTGTTAAGGCATCTCCACAGTCCTGCTGTCAAGGGGGTCTCAGGTCAAAGGACCTTCTGGTCAGTGAACGGTACAATATATGTATGAGGATGTTTGTTTTGTTTGTTTTGTTTTTATTTATTTTTTTACCCAGGGACAGTGCACATTAATGAACATCTTCAGTTTCCACATAAATCAAATCAATCAAATTTATTTATAGGGCCCGACAACACACGTTAATGTCCCCATGGGCCGTACAGGTCTTCTTTAAAACAAGTCAAGAAGAAAACATAACAATAAGTCAAGAACAGAACAAGAACACCATAAGGTCCAAACATTTTTAGATGAATGCAAATAAATGAAAGAATGCAAGCACTCCCAGACATACCCCACGCGAAGGTAAGGAAAAAACTCACTAAAACCTAACAATAGGGAAAAAAGCTCCACAGGCAGTGGTGGAGGAGAGAAACCTTAGAAGGGCCCATTCAAGGGGGGATCTCCCTTCTTAGATGTTGGTGATAGTAGTGTTGCAGACGGACAGTTGGTAAGCATGCACTCATGTGTGTGGTGAAACACAGATGAGTGCATGCAAGTTTCAAGTTTCAAGTTTCTTTAATAGTTGTCATACAGAAGTACAGAATACTTTCATACAAAATGCTTCTTACTGTTACGCTCCAGAGACTGTGCTAGACAAGATAGTATCAATAACATAGTATAGCATGTAATTTAGAAGAAGAAAATGAGGTCACAGTGTTCGGTATAGACATATGTACAATGTTCTGAGTTACCATATAATATACAATACTATGCAGTGTACTAATGTACAGTACTATATAGTGCAAAGCAGAAATGGGATGAGGTACAATTTAGGTACAATTTACAGTAAGGTGTAACGAGTTGTAGTGCAATCCTTCATCAATAAATATAAAGTGTGGGGAGTGGGTGCTACAGTGTGTTTGTTTAAAGTGGGTGTGTGCTATAAAGTGTGAGTGGAGTGGGTGCTACAGTGTGTCTGTTTAAAGTGAGTGTGTGCGTGTGGATGTGTGTGCTATGTGCGTTTGGTGGTTGTTGTGTGTAGTGTTCATTGTTCGTTTAGCAGTCTGATGGCCTGGGGATAGAAGCTTCTTCTGAGTCTTTCTGTGCTCGCCTTGAGACTCCGGTATCGCTTGCCTGACGGCAGCAGTTCAAAGAGGCAGTTGTTCGGGTGACTGGAGTCTTTAATGATTCTCTTAGCCTTGCCCTTGCAACGCTTGTTGTAAATGTTCTGGAGGGTGGGGAGCCACCCTAGCAACTGTACATTTTGAAAGATTAAAGATAGAGTTGATAGCGGATCTATTTGAGGCACAGGGGCGGCGCAAAGAGGGTCACGTCCTCCCCGTCTTAGTCACGGGACATTCAACACTCCGGTCGTTGCTCAGGGACAGCCGGAGACAGGGAGATAGGGGGTGGCGCAGAGAGGGTCGCGAACTCCCCGACATCATCGCGGGACA